>NC_142699.1:32654549-32954549 GCF_029339155.1 Prunus mume | reverse complement strand
GCAATTTTTCCTTACATGTTTCTTGCCATTATAGTAAGTGAAAGTTTTCTCAATAGAATCTAGCGAAGAAGAGTGAGTTGAGGTGGACGCTTCCTTTCCACTAAGGCCGATGCCTCAAAGTTACCTTTGGCAGCCGTGGTAGCTTGATGTTGAGCCTCTTTACGAAGCAAGGAGGGGAACAATGGGAAAACTCGACTACATAATTGGTCAAGATTGTGGATTGCGAGGTACGCAGACACACTCTTCAGAGGTACACCTCTTCAATTTAGCAATATCATAAGGGTTTTCTAAGTCTTTCAAAAGACGATAAAGGCTGGCCATCTTGATGAAGTTGAAAAGACGTCTTTATCAATTCATAAACCTGAGAAGAGTGAGAGGCATCATGATATACCTTCTTCACAGTATCCCAAACATCCTTAGTTGTTCTACATTGAATAAAGTTCAGCATCATATTAGTATACATGAAATTTATCAACCATGACTTCACTAGAGCATTCTCGACCCTAACTCTTCAAACTTGGGATCAAATGCCTTGTGTTCAATCTTCGCTCCAAATATATAGCCATATTTCTTACGAGCCGCTATATGCATCTCCAGGACTGTGGACCAAAGAGGATAGTTTATTCCATCAAGCTTGACGTTAATTGGAGAAGAAGAAACCTTTTGTTGAATGGTCATATGAAGAGAAGCCTCTAATAAAGAGGCAAATGGGTTTGAGTCACTTGTAGGAGTAGACATAGTTACAACGAAATTAGGTTTCATGGTTTTAAAAAAATATATCGCTAGCTTTTTAGGGTTTGACGGCTTGTAACAGCTATTAGAGTTAGGAATAATAGCACCAAGGCCAATATTCCCTTGGTGAAGATGGCAGAGGCTTGCAGCAGCACAAAATAGGGTAAGCAACCTTAGGTAGCCACACCGGCAACATGGTTAATTTTAAGATTTTGTGTTTCAGTGTGAAAAAAGAGTAAGAGAGCAAATCACATTGTTTGCTCTTATACCAACTTAGAATGAACTGGATTGTTTTGTTCTTCTCATTCTGAGGTATTTATATAAGATATACTAGGTATACAAAGTCAACTATTACAGCTTTTAACCTATATTAATATAGACTAATATCACGCCAACACTATATAGGTACATCCAATGTGTTGAATCGACATACCTAGAAACCTGTTGGCCATTTTTCAATGTGTATCACATGAAACACACGTGATACCAAAAAAAAAATTTGAACGATGCCCTAACTAGTGCTTCTTCATCATGGGCCTTGACCTTGTGTGGTGTGCAAATTTCAGATAGAGGTGAAAGGAGGTTGATGAGGCTTTAATTGTATTGGAAGCAACAAGAAGTCAAATGCTTCTAAATGGGGGTCAATCGCAAGTTCTCAAACCATACCAGTTCTCTGTGCTCGTTCTCATTCATTATCACTGCTTCTAAATGGACCAGTTGTTTGCAGGGCAAAATCAAAGTGTGAAGGAGGATCCTTAAAAGAAAAGACAACTATATCCCCATAGCTTTCAGAATAAGTATAGTATAGCCCTGATTGATCCTCATAACTTCATAAATAGAAGTAGGTGACATCTGGTTATATATACTTTCACGGTATAACCGGTAACATTTGCCAGGGACTGGAGTCATGTACAGTGACTATGGCCCCTACTCTGGGATATAATATGCTAGTTCCAGATTCCTTGGATCGATTACATACACAATTTCGTCAATTCTCAATGAAGCCATAACATTATCAGTAGCCACAACTAGTTTTCTCTTCCCTTGTGGAGCAAGATCAAATACAAGAGACTGTATTTCGATCGGAAGCCCACAATGAATGGCACGATAATCAAAGATGATGAGAAGGATAGAGAACGACATGCATATCCAATAGCTTTTTCATTAGGCATGAAGAGAAAGACGTCACCTTCAGGTTCTTCAAGGTGGATATGGCATACAGTGGCTAGAACAACGGTAATGTAACTTCCAACCGGCTTCTTGTAGTAGAATATATCAACATCAAAACTTTCTCACGGATCCTAAAGGTACCACTAACTTCGAAATAACGTGATAATGTGTCGTCTTCCAAATTATCGAACGTCAACTAATAAGGCTCTATACAAAGGCAAAGTAGTCTGCCAGTACTGGCAGTGTGTACTCAAATAATGTTCGCAAATTCTACCAAACATGAAACGGTTCCAGAATTGGTATGCTTAAAATAGACATACATGGAGTCTTAGGGTAAAAATTTGAAAACAAAACTCCACTATTTAGGCCCTGAAAAGAATACCAAAAACGAAACCCTAAATTAGAATTTCAACTGTCGAACGGTGATGTTCAGCCACCACATGAATTTTACAAAAATCATGAAAATTCATAGGCATGAATCAAAGATCTTAATCTACTTAGGTTAAAAATATTGAGTCGTTTTAGTATCAAATATAATCCATAAAAGACTCAATCTGTTCCTAAAGATAGTCTATCAAGTCATCCTATCCTGACCTAGTCCACTTCATAAACTTGTTATAAAATACTCCCATGACCTCGAGATTTTACAGAGTCATAGTAGCCATCACTCTTTTGATCATACCAAAACTTTAGGTCAAATGGAGTTCAAATTCCATGTCGTCTACCAATTATGAAACTGATATTCGTAACTGGAAGACTAGAATCAACGTCATAGGACCAACTTTGAAAAATCCCCATAATTTACATTGTCAAATTTCGAAGATCTTTATATATACATAAATCTTGGGATGTCTAGTGGCTTATTATCAAAAATTCAAAAGGAGAAACAATTGTTACCTTCTCAAACCCTCATCTCTAAGCTCAAGATGTTAGTCTGCCTCAAGAAATTCCTTTTTACCTTTTCCAAACTCTCTCTCACTTTTTTTTTATGTTTTTTCCTCTGTAACTAGCTTAGCTAAACCCTAAAGTTCACTTTTAAATTTGTCATCTAATGGGCCAGCCCTAACCCTAGTGCTAGAACGCTAGCTAACTTCTTAAAACGTATAGGAGGGTCAGCCCACTCACACTAACGTGCTCGGGCTTTCATAAATTAAAGTTTCTTGGGCCTAATAAGCTTAGGTAAATCATTACGCCAAGCCCTATTCACAAAAATACCATAATATAAAAGAAATTATAAGAAAAAAATCTGAATTAAACATGTCAGGCCTTACACTTCCACAAGCCATGGCAACCCAAGCTAATTAGAAAAGGTGAAGAACCTATTCAAGTTTGAATTTTTTTGCAATTGAGTCCTTCTCTATTATAGTGCTCCTAATTCATATTATTATGGTAAGGATACTTTTATCAAAACCATAATATGAATTTTCCACTTATATGATTACATTGGTTATGCTAAGAAACTTCTTTTCTAATCATATCCAATACTTTGCAAAGATTTTCCAATCATATCTTTGGAACATTCTCTCTCATTACTAAAAGCAGAGATCCTTTTTATACATTCACTTCCCTCTGTGAGCTTGTCGAAAATCCTGAAAATCACATTTGATTCATTTTTCTTTCAATGATCGTATAGTGATATCAAAGACAAATGACTCCTCCACAAGACAATTATGATGTCTTAGGTTTGAGGATTAGTTTGTACTATTGCAACTTATGAGTTCTAGTTTGACATGTGAGTAAGACTTTCATCCTAGATTTCGTAGTTTGATCTCGTTCAATGTACTTGTCCTTATAAGCACCTACACACTTAGTTTAGTGTCTCTACAAAGCAATGACTTGAGACTAGTCATTCTCCTAATTGACCAAATATTATGTGTACTAGTTTTTGTGGATGATCGACGCCCAATTAATAATCCTATGACCGGGAACGTTTAGGAAATAATGTGCACGTATGAGAGGTCTCCTTATATCCAATCTCATTGCATAGCTCTCATACTATTTCATATTCCATGGACTTGTTGTTTTACTGTTATGATAACAGACCAAATATCATGGTTAAAAACAACGATCATGCCTATTAGTGATGATGAACTATCGAGAAAGCAATATCACATATTTGACTTTAAGGCATATTTCTAACACTAACCTAGAGGTCATCATGCCATCCACCCTGTTGGATTTTCCATCAAGTCTGAAGCTCTAAGAGTGCGATGTTCCTAGACCAAGTATCCACACTCGGACGTCCAAGCCCAACCCATGAAGTTGTACTCAAAACTTCCGAAGGCTTATTTGCACATGATAGAAATCCTAGAAGAAAAGTAATCAATGAAGTTGATGTCAACCAAGAAGTTGATAGAAATCCTAGAAATCCTTGACCACGAGGATGTTAAAGGACCTAGGTCAAGAGAAGGTTCCTTACTTGGCTTATCAATCGACTAGTTAGAAGTGAGAAGCACAAACACAACAATCCAAACTTGTCATTCAATGGCTTTGTAGTAGCACGTCTAGACAATCTAAAAGAAGAAAGCCCAGAGGTGCTTCCATCTGGCACCTCAGAAAAGAGGGAAACATCATGCTACGACTTTAGTTAAGCATATTGGAGTTTTTAGTTCTTGTTATAACTGATTCTGAGTCGGGCACAATGCTTAACATATTCTGAGTTGTACACGTTGCTTCTAGATTCTAAGTTGTTATTAGGCCTTTAATTTGGTTTTCTTTTTATGACTAATATTTTTTAGGCTTGAGCTCTTGAATGAAAACTTGACCTTGGTTATATTGCAAAATCAGATTTTTACTAGATAATGGTTACTAAGTAGGGAGATGTGGACTGAGGTGCCAAAGACTTGAAAATGAAAGCAAAAAAGCCCAATCGATTAACAGGGACGTATTCATCAGCAAGATATTTCTCCTTGGGGATTTAGTTATCATTGCTTTTAGGAATCCTAGGTGAGATGTATTGCAGCATTGAATGACTTGTCGAAGTAGAAAATTCATGTTGAAGATTTATGTATTGGGAGCTTTTATGTGCATTTTTTAAGAGCAACTTTCTTTCTTGAGCAAAACTTCAGTCATTTAGATCTAAGAACAAATAGAGTATGTTGAAGATATTAGGGGGTGTATTCAATTCACACTTTTAAAGACTTTGATAAAAATTTCGGAGGTATTCAATTTAGAAATTTAAAAAGTTTATTAAAGCCATGTGGTATTTAATTGTGACTTTTAAAAACTATTTAAATGTATTTAAAAGTTTAGTGATATCCAGTTGTGATTTTTAAAAAGTCTTTAAAAATAAAATAAAAACTTATTAAAAGTATGACTTTTGTATATTTTTAAGGCTAATTGTTAATAGCAAAAGTTATAAATCTTTTAAAATTCATAAGTATAAAATCTTAATCATAGAAATCCATAAATAAAATCATATAAGCCATTAAGGGGGTGTATCTAATCCATACTTATAAAGAATTTTTTTGAAGTGAGTGACTTTCATAGAATTGACAAATTCGTAAATACTTTTATAGAGTTGATAAAAGTCACTAGTAAATTGGCAAGACTTTTGCTCTTAACAATTAGCCTTAAAATAAGCTTTTTAAAAGTCATTAACTTTTTGGATATTGCCAAACTTTTAAAGACTTTTTAAAAGTCATAACTGGATACCACTAAACTTTTAAATATTTTTAACTACTTTTAAATGTCACAATTGAATTCCACAAGACTTTTATAAACTCTTTAAAAATCTAAATTGAATATCTCCAGACTCTTAAACTCTATATATAAAATAATAAAAAGTGGATGAAGAAATTTAAAAGTACAAATGAATTCATAAATAATGGAATTTAAAATGATGGAAATTAAAGTTCTAGTATTTGTAAAGTTTATTGTTTGGGTAATGGATTTAAATACGGAATTTAACCTCTATCTGTAAAGTTATCTTTATGAAAGAAAAAAAATTCAATCTCTTTTTGAATTTTAGAAATGACAACTTTTTATATATAATTTAAAGTTGGTATTTATGACCTCCAAATTCCATGTTTTTTCCCATACAAAATTTCTTTTTTTTAAAAAAAATCCAAACACGGAAATTAGTTTATATCAATATAGAAATTCTGACTTTTATCAAAATCTCAAGAACCCTAACCCATTGTAAAAATTTGATACACCCTTTAGGGGGGTGTATTCAATTTAGATTTTAAAAGATTTTAAAAAAGTTTAAAAATTTAAGTGTATTCAATCACGATTTTATAGAAGTCTATTCAATTATAGGTTTATTAAATTTAGAATTTTTAAACTCCATTTCAAATTTAGATGTATTCACTCACAATTTTAAAAGACTTCATTAAAGTTTTGGTGTATTGAAAAACTCATTGATTTTAAAGGAAATACAAAAAGTGGTGGATTTTGTTTGATATTAGACTAATTTTAGGCCATGACAAATCTTTGCTTCCCTCCAAAGATTTTGATAGATATATTATTTTTATTCTCAAGATATGATTTCGCCACTTCTATTACCACCATCTTGTCATGACTATCACCATTGACGTCGTCGCCACCACTACCACGACAGTCATCGTCGTCGCCACCACCACCACAACCATCGCCGCCACCCCCCAACACCACCACCACCATCACCCACACTGTCACCACCACCCCTACCGCCACCACCCTTACCCCCATCTCCACCACCACTACCACCCCATTAGCAGCCCCACCGTCACCACCACCACAGCCACTACCAATATCAACACCATCATTGCCACCGCCACCACCATCACCATCACCACCATCACTACCACCCCCACCTCCTCCACCACCTCACTTCTGCCACCACCCCCACCTCCTCCACAAACCATCATCGCCACTGCCAACACCACCACCACCAATATCTCTATAAACTCCATTAAAATCAATAATAAAATTCTAACAAACTCAGTTAAAATCTATATACGAATCTAATCAAAATATATTTGGAGTTTGTAGATTTCAATCATACTCAATTAAATTCAATTAAACTCCATCAAGTTTATAACTCTTCTAAAATCATTTAAAATCTAAATTGAATACACTCTCCTTAAATATGGATTGGATACATCCCTGCTAATTCAAACGTAGAATCTGTAAGTCACTTAAAAAATATGACAAAAGTATTTCAAAATCCTCTCAAATCGTAATTAACTATACCTCTAATACTTAGGGTTAGAAAAATCGGGGGAGAGGTAGTTTAATAGGTCTTGGCGGGTGCTAACTAATTAAGGCACTCAAAACATTTCTCTCCTTCGGCTAATCAAACAGAGTTGGCAGCAGCCAGCGCTCAGCAGCTGAGAGAGTTCCATAATTTCAACCTACAACTCTGGTTTAGCGAATGCATTTTCAAACCCAAAAGAAGTTTTAGCAGTGAGAATCGATGGGCTACAGCACAGAATCAAAATGGTTAACAGCCACCATAACCTTTGCGCTCGCAGCTCTCTCCGCCTCCACTGCCTTTTCTTGTATGTATACAAATTTTGTTTTCTCCTTTTGTGTTGCATTGGGTTCTTGTAGTTTATTGTTCTTTTGGTCTGTAACAGTGTATTTTTGGAAAAGAAAATCGAGGGATTTGGATTCCAAGATTGGAGAGCTCGAGAAATCTCTCAAGGCCTCCTTAGACAATTGTGCTGCTGAAAGGCAAGGCCGAATTCGGGCTCAGCAGGTACCCTTTTCTTCCCACCTCCTCCCCCACCAAAAAAAAAAACCAAAAGATACTGACCCTTTTGCCTCTTTAACAAGCTGACCGTTAGTAATGGTCTTATTTTGCCTCTTTGAAGAAGAAAAAAAAGAATCTTACTTGAAAATAATTATCTTTGCACTTTCTCAGAGATCTAACTGAGAGTAGAGGGCAGTGTTTCTGTATTTAATTGAATTGGTTTATTGAATATATACCTGTGTAACTGGAAATTTGATTGCTTGGTATCCAAGTCCCCTAATTATTTGTCTATGTTCATTTTGTAAATGCTTAGGCATTGCCTAGATCATAATTGTGTTCATTTCATATTATATGAGGATCTCACTGTCAATGAGCTGAAAGTATATTGATTCTTATCATTGGCCCTTCATATGTCATCACACATTTCTATTCTACTTGCTAAGATCTTTTCATTTTGTATTGGAGGCTTTGAGGAAAGCACTAACGCAACCTAAGTTGGATAATGTGGAGCTGACTTCTTACCCCATGGCACCTATTGGTGTCATCCAGTCATGCTTCTCTACCAGGTATTTGGGTGGGCGGCGTTTGGTATTCCAAATTAGAGATCTTTGTTTCTCATTCCTTGACTGCATTTTTATGTCACACATTTATCAAAATGATAAGTAAATAATTTATTGCACCCAGAGTAATTAGGTGAGTGAGGAATAGCCAGATCGGATCACTAGAAGTGTTTACTCTTCATGAATTTGTTGAAGAAATCTTATGATACTCAAGGACTTAAAATATAAAGATCAGACAGACTGACTGGATAAAGATATCCAAAGAATATTACTTTCCAAATCGAGAAATGAGTTAATTGGAATCATTTTTATTTTCTTTTGAGTTGTGAATTTTTTTGCAAATGCTCTGCCATTCATGCTTTTGTACATGTTTCTATGTGTAGCAAAATCAAATTATGGTGAAAACTGTCAATAGTGCTTGGAAAAGTTAGATTGTCTTCCCATAAATTTTTTTAAAACATTCATATTGATAGCCAACAGTCTTTGGGTTTAATGGCACCTTTCTCCCTCTAGAAAATAAGGGTTGAGGTTGAGTTCAGGGGTTCAATCCCCAGTGGGTATGTGGGATGTATTCCTGTCATTTGCCAAAGAAAAAGGAATCATATAGATAAATTAAATATTGAAGCTTAGTTTTATCATAGAGTTAGAGTGATATGCCGCACTTCTATACCCAAACATGCAGTTTATATTGGTGCATGAATAGCATACTAGGAAACCTTTATTTTGCAGTTGCACCTCATGCTTGTGCATGCTTAGTTTTGCAGGGTTTTAGTTCTCCTGGGTTTACCAGTGTCAACTCCGATTCCCTGAGATTTGTTTCTTCCCTTGTTAACATAAAAGGAATTCAAAAAGTGCATGTTTGATGTCGCCAAGACAAAATTTGCATATTTGTTGTGCATGCAAATTTGTTTCTTTGAAGTCCCATTGATGACTTTCACTTCTCAATTGGGCAGGAATGGGACGCCCAGGCAACCTGTACTTGTGCCTCTCTCGAGGGCCTGTTTGATCTTTAATACAGCTCGTGTTCCTCCAGCATCACTTGAGGGTCTTGGAGAATATTCTCACTGCTGGGTTATATATGTTTTCCATCAAAATACAAATCTAGAGAAGCTTTGGAAAGATCCAACTAAGTCAAAGTTCAAGGCCAAGGTGTGTGCCTCTGAATACTGGTATACTGCTTTCTGTGATTTCAGTTATTAATTATTCTTTTTAACTCTATATAAAGGTTGACTGGATGGATAGGTAAGAGTGCCAACACTAAACGGTGAAAGGAAGGGACTCTTTGCAACAAGATCTCCACACAGGCCATCCCCCATTGGACTCAGTGTTGCCAAGGTAAGGTTAAACTGCTGCAGAAGATATGCATCTTTTAAAGTAGCTTGAAAGAAGATTTATCTACATTCTGCATTAGACTAATCTCAGGTACTTTTTTCGAGAACTATCAGCTTACTAATCTCATGCAATCCAAGCCCGTCTAGTAGTTTCTTTCTCTCCACCCATCAGAACGTTGGTTTCCAGTTTGAAACCTCCGGTCCCCATTCCCCACTTCTTGTGGGGTTGCAATGTGCAAAGTAGGATTTCACCTATATGTTTCTCTCTCTCCCTCTATAACGGTGTAAGCTTGATATACATTGTTCGCTCATTCCCTAACAGCTTAAGCTTATGGGTCTACTAGTTCTCCAACATCTTTGAGTAGGCTATCCACGTTTTAGGTCATGTTAGGCCCAACAACCACACGGTCTCCCACGTCACCCTTTTTAAGTTGTCCATGTGTTTGACTCATGTCATGCCACATGTGAGGGGGTGTGTTGAGAGATATCCCACATGAGGAATGTAAAACTTTTCATTATGATATATGTCTTGTGTTGTGCCTCTCCACCCATTTCCAATTAGTTCTGGGTGGGATGCTAGATTCTAACAAACTATATGTAGTTTGTTCCAGTCTGATTTACAGTCTCAAACAATTTGACTTCTAATAAAAGATGGATTCAGAAAGTCCAATTTACACTGGCAGGTTATATAGCTTTTGAAGGGAGCATGAGCTTCCGGCCCTCTTAATCTGCCTTAACTAATTTACTCAGGCAGGCTATATGTTTCTGCATGTATTGTTTCCAGAATTTCATATATTTTATTCTTTGGTCAAAATGCTTTTTTGTCCCTAAGAGATAGTTTGCTGAACCAGTCATGGTGATTTGAACTATGGTGAGGAAATAGTGATGAGGTAGGCCATTATTGTGGCAACGACAGCATTTGACTGGAAGCTAATGGTGGCATGGTGCTTAATGTGAAGAAAAAGTATATTGACCATGACTCTCTCTCTCTCTCTCTCTCAATAGTACGATAAGATGACAAAGAAAATTAGTTAGGGTGGTTACATGGCATGTGCGGCATAGTCAATAAAATACCTCAGTGGAAAGCACGCAATTACTGAAGGACAAAATTGACCAAGGAAGGAATTGGAACCTGACCATCTTCAAGGACTAAAAGTTTATTTAACCTTATTCTTAACTCTCTAAGTTACTTTGTAACTATGACACTTAGAGAAGTAGTGTAAAGTATGACGCATATAATTTAACGTTGATCATTCATATGATATTAACATGGTTGTACTTTTTCTCATCAATTATCATAACCATTCTTAATTATTTCTCATCACTAATTAAATTTAGTACCATTTGATATGAGTTCCTATCATAAATTAAATTTTGACGTCACATAAAAAAGAATGAAAATATGCTTATGGAAGAGGGAAAGTATTGAATCTTATAAATTTACACTGTATACTCTAGGTGGAGGCTGTACAAGGGCATATGCTTCTACTCTCTGGTGTGGATTTGGTTGATGGGACAGTAAGTTTTACATTTTTCCTCTCTACTGGCCATATCCATTTTCTTTGGTTCTGATTTTTTTAGTTTAGAAATCAAACTTATTTGGTTTACTTTTACCAACAGCCTGTACTCGATGTCAAACCTTATATTCCCTACTGCGACAGCATCCAAGGAGCAAGAGTGCCAAAGTGGTTAGCGGTATTATTTCCATGTCTCTCATGAAATTGTAAATTTTATAGTTTCATGACATACGAGATTTACCATTTGCATGATTAGAGAACTATCTTCCATTATGGTCATGTGTATTTTCAGCTATTAATCTTGGAGGTTGAACACATAGTTTGTTGGTAAAAGATGTTCATACACTATAGTGCATATGTGCTGAATAAAGACTCCACTTCAGTGGAGACTAGATTTGCAGCATGGATTCGTGTCGGGGTTTAACTGTTCATTGAAAATAGATAACCAAAACCTTCAAATATCTATTTAGGGAGAACTATACATGTATAGTAGTTGTAGATATTTCAGTTTTCCTATATAATTGCCTTTTTTTAAGATTGTGAAATATTGGTGTACAACTGTGTATTGTGATTTTAAACTAAACATACCTACCTCTGAGGCATCTTCCTATGCCAATTTAACTTGTCTGTACTCTTCTGGTAACTTATGTCATCAATTCCCTCCTTGTTTTAAGTTAATAATCCATGTATTCTGCAGGCAGACAGTATATTAGCAGTAGCTTCTGTTAGTTTCTCTGAGGTGTTCACTTCCACACTTGCTGATTGCTGGGAAATGGCAGTGAGTACTCTAATCTTTACTAAAAATATCACACCTTTACCATATTTTAAAGGGAATGTCCCTTTATATTCTTTGACTAATTGTTCAGTTCTTTTTACAAATTGCGCCAATAGCTTGCTTACTAGCACTTCACTAGTAAAATCCAAACTCTTCACGACACTGGAAAGAGATAAAAACAAGCCTAAGAAACGGACTCAGCTACAGTGTGAATGATAGTACAAATACAATGAATTAAACCCATAAGTACTTGTCAAGAGGAAAATAAAAGGCCGAGGGAAAAGAAAAGAGAGCAGGAACCAACAGGATTTAATTGAACACCTGAAGATAATCCAAGAAAATTAAGAAAGAGAAACCTGAATGTCAAATTTCGACCCTGAATAATTTGGAGATCTAAGAGAGAAACTGACTACTGCTGATGTCAAATTTGTGCCCCATCATTGGATTGGTTGTGTTGCTGTAAATTTTTCTACCTTGTGTGCAATTTCACGACAACTATACATGTTTATCTTTCCTATCAAAAGAACTATATAGTTCTCCCTTCATTTTTATTATTGGTAGAACTCGAGGTCTAGGCGCTGAATCTAATGGAGGATAAGACCACAATAATCAAACTCTAGAAGATCCAACAACTCATCATCCTGTGAGATCCTCATCCTACCTGGGGATAATCAATAAGACTGCTATATTTTGTCTTCCATCAATCTAGGTTCTTAACTTGCATTTGTTCAAAATCCCTGTGGGAGTTCTTAGCAGATCATGCATATCTGGGTCAGTAGATGTCCACTTCCTTTTTTCACTCCCTGCACGGTTGTGAAAGGTTTGTCAACTCAAGATTTAATGATTGTTAATCTTGTCTATTGTAATTTTACAAATTTGATAGATTGGTTGCGTTATCCTTAGTCATCTTATTCTTCGTCAGGGAAGATCTCTATTAAACACATACTTTTGTTGAATGCGGAGTGTGTATAACTAAAAGTTCATTGATAGTATAAGGTTTATTGTTGCTTATGAAGAGAAAATAACTTGCCCGGGAAGAGGGGGAAAGGAAAGAGAGCATGCTCTTTTCTACTCTAAATAATTAGCCATGAAAATCTTCTGTTTAGAAATGTTATTCCTTTGTCTTCAAAACAGTTCAAAAATTAACGACATTAACTGGGACAAGAGTAGAAAGGCGAGTTGTGCCGGTCCTTACAAAGGCTTTCCAGAATCTCGGAAGTATGAAGCACCAATTCCTATGCTTAGCTTTCATTCTATCTGTATTTGGTTTGTTGCAGGGAAATAATTCACTCTATGCTTCACCAGACGAGTTCCAAAACTTGATAAAGCAGGTGCTTTCATGGGATATTAGATCATTGGCTCAACGAAATCGACCTCATGATTCCTTCATTAACTCAGAAAATGGTAAACAGTTGAATGATAGTTCAGACAATGACCACGATGAAGAAGATTCGAGCCCTGGAAATGAGCAGCCCCCAAGTTCTTCTGGGGACATAATGTATCACCTAACCCTAGAAGGATTGGAAGTTTCGTACAGACTCAATTCTGACTTCAGTGTGGTTGTAGAGAAAGTAAAAGAAGTATCAAACATCACGAACAGTCGTCAAAAGCGATGTAATTACTCTATGTGGAGGGTCTGATTTGTGTTCTTTGAGACCTGATGTTGCTGTTTCAAAATTTTGGATTGTTTGTATTGTTCAAATTCCAATTCTTTTTTTCTTTTTCTTTTTTGGGGACAACCTCATAGGCTGACTCCTATATCATTTTGTAGTGGAGTTAAATAGAACACGGATTTGAAACTCGGTTTAAGTTACATTGCTGGCCATAGACCTCTTTCATGGAAACTTCAATTATCATATACCTAGTGCCTGGTGGGGATATGCATTTTGTGGTCTTGAAAGAAATTCAGTAAAGGCAAGAATGGCACTATGGTTGTGGACGTTGTGGCCACCACCATGAGTGTTGATTTGGGTCTTGATTCTTTTGCTTTTGAAGGTAAAAGACAAATGGGAAAATCAACATCTTTATTTTGACCAATGAATTTGAAGAGGAGCCAAGCCTATGTTGATAAGGCTCACAAAAAGTTAGAAATTAAAAAATGCATATAAAATGATAAATTGAGAACGAGTACTACAACATTCTATTTTACCTACCCATTTAATAGTTCATTTAATTACAAATTTACCATTTGCTAAGTTGGTTAAGGGACAACATCGAAAAGAAAACATATTATATGCAGTTTTCTAGAATGAGAGCATCCGTCGTCCCTTAAATTATACCCTTTTGCAGACGTGTGCTAGAATGAGAGCATCCGTCATCAAAAGTCTTTCACCTCCATAGGCCAACACATGTTTAATTCCTCTTTTTCTAGAGGGAAGAACAATGTGTTGTCCTACTTTACATGAGAAAAGACCAACATTATTACATTGTACGGACTTTTTTATGATATATTTACTTATCATGATTATGAGGGACGTAATAAATCGGGGAATTTAGGAATGAGAAAATAAGCAATTGACATGAGAAGAAATCATTTGTTTACTAACCATATGGAATTAGCATAGAAATAGGAATTATAGAGTTGTAAGGTTATTTTTAGACTTCTTTAGGCTTGTGTGCCTAAGAGGTTTTGCTTTGTAATTTTATTTTTAGCATTAAAAAAAAGGTTATTATTAGAGGGTCGTAAGGGATAATATTAATGGGAATCGGATTAATTACCCTTCTTTAGTTGATATGATTCATGATTTCTGGGGTATGGGATTACGAGTTTGAAGATGGCACTCACATAGTTTTGTCATTCCTTATGTGTTAGTAAACATGGCATAGTCAAAAATTAGAATCATTCCCTGTCTTTTCATACTCATTATTGGTAAGTAAACATATCATTATTGTTAAGATTTCACAAAAAATGAATTATGAGTACTACTACTAACACATGTTAAATTGTGATTTATTTACAATGAGGAAATGCTACTATATGCATAATGCAATCATAACGAGGAGAAAAACTCTCATGCAACGCGGATAACATTTTTTGCTTCCCCAAATAAATAATGCAACGATATATGAGATAACTTGTTCACATATAAGTGTTATTGACCGGAACAGTAAAACAGTGTTATCACTTTACAATAAAGTTATTTTTGCATAATGAGGTTGGGTGGACGGGACAGTTTGTGGTTGGTACAGTGTAGGCAGGGAATAAGGAATCTACTCATCAGTGCGCCACTACCGTCATAATGACGGTGCTTCTGGTTGTTACTTTCACTTGGAAGGCAAATTATGTAGAGAAGGAAAATCAAATGGAATTAAATTGAGTTGCTATGATGGTTGTTGAGATATATTGGATTAATAATTCAGACTTTTTAATTCAAAAACGGTTGGCGGATGGTGATGAATGCGTTGTTGTTTCCTTTTTAATTATTAGTTGTATACTTGAAGCAAAAATTAGAATTTTCAATTGAATTTTTTTATGATTTGTTGCAATTGTTTGTCTCTTGAACTTCTATTACCACATAATTTTGTAATTTTTAATATTAACTACTTGGATATTGTAAATGTTGCAATTTACCACTTAGATCAAGTTTCGTTCACTTTTTCGTTTAAATGTATCATGTGCCTCTCATGTAGAGTGATATTTAGTTCATCTGGCTTGTTGATATTGATTTCCCGCTGTACTCATACCTAGCCAATCATTCTTACACTTAGATGCAATGATTATTAAGTTATTCATTCACATGAAGATTTCGTGATACGTAAATTGTACCACTTTATAAAATTCAAGTGATTAATAATAAAAATAAAACATTCAGATGGTAATCGGGTGCAAGTCTAAAAATTCAGATATTATTTATTGCAAAGTTTCCTAATAATTAAATAGTAATGAATAATGTTACAGTATCTAAATTTTTTTATAAATACATATCTAAGATTGAGTTTATTTATAAATTTGTATTGTTTTAATTTGTTTGTTGTTATTGCTTGTCTTGTTTACACGACTATTATGAGCAAAACAACAGCAGCAGTCAGACTGCGACTTTGAAATTGAATTGAACGAATGAAACAAGAAACACATCAGCACGGATGCAACAATTGACGTGTTGTCGGCCGTTTTCCGCTTTGCTTGTTTATTGGTGTGGTGGGTCCAACAAAGAGATTCAACTGCTCATCAGTCGTACTAATTACTAAATGCCTTTTTCTGCATTATGTAACTGACTTTCATAACTGCCCTTAGTTTGCCCAACAACTACTAAATTGCCACTCACTTAATGCCATGTGATGTCCATGCAACTCTCTCTTATTTATTTATTTCTTTCTTATATTTAGCAATTTTCGACCTTCGTCGAATTTTCAGTCGTTTTTCGACCTTCGTCGAATAATTCGTTGAACTAAAAAGTCAGCCAATTTAGCATTTGAATTTATTAAAACAACCAATTTAATGTTTACCGTTAAATTTTTCAAATTTCATCATTTTTTATTCAAAAAATCACTATTTGATTTTTTAAATATTATTATTAATGACTAAAATATTTAGAAAATAGAAAAATGAAAAGAAAAAAAAGAAACCCGCCAGCCGCTCCCACCCAACACCCACCCCTGCCAAAACCTTCCCACCCCCAGAGTCCAGATGGAAAAGCCACAACAGCCACCAACTAACACCCCATATCTGAATCTGGGGTTGTTTTTGTTGGGTATGGCACATATTTGAATCGGGTTCCATGAAAGGGAATTTGTCCAATGCTGCAATTTGTGAGGTAAAGCCAATGAAGGTTGTCAAGCTTTACACCATCAGTACGAAATCAGATTGCCTCAAATGGGTAGTTACCAAGGCCCAAGAAATAAACTGGGTAAGATTTTCGAGTGCGACAAGAAAGTTAGTTGGCTTAAAGATGACAAGTCATGAAGGTTGTGGAAGTGGGTGGGGCTGAAATTGCCGGTGGAGGACGAAGGGGTGTGGTAGGGGGTGGGATGGGGTTGTGCTAAAGAGGATGGGGCTGGTTTTTTTGTTTAATTATAAATTTTATAAAATAAAAAAAATTATATTGATTTTATTGATTTAACTTTTATTTTATTCGAAAATACAAATATACCTTTAGTATTAATGGAGAATTGGATGAAATTATTTCAAATCTAACGACATGTGTGAAATTGATCATTTAATTATTTCGGGTGCTAAGTTGGCTGATTTTTTAGTTCATGCATTACGTCCAATTGGAGTCCTAGTTGGGGGTATTTCAATAATTAACTCAATTCTTTTTTTATATATATAAAAAAACTCATATTTCTTCACCAAAAGTAAAAATTGAATGTTACTAAATCAGACTTGAGATATTCTTTTTTTGTTTTGTGCGTAGTTTACCAAAAGCGATAAGGAAGTTGCATAAACTAAAAGCTTAAAAATAATAAGGCATTTAGCCCAAAAGATGAAAAAAAAAAAAACAAAACGCAATTATCATCATCTTCTCCAATACACGGATGCAAAGTGATTAAAATTGGTCTCAAAAAGTAAATAATTTGTAACTCAAGTAGTCAAAAATATTTACCCTACACTTGAGGTCTTAAATTCGATTTTCCCTCCTCTCATTATCTCTTGTATGATAATAAAAAATGATCCCAAAAAAAAAGGGATGCCCTTGCACAAAATAAAACATCATTTGCAAAAATATAAATTATGTGATTATGACTGTATTATTTTTCATCCAATTCAAATTTCATTTTTTATTACCAAACATAGAATTGGATTAAAATACTATTCATCATGCGTGCCAAACGAGGCCTATTGGAATAAAAGCAAAAGACACCCTTGTTTTGGTATTCCGTTGGCTTTCTTTCCTCTTTTTTTTCCCAGAAAGGTGTTGCTTAGCTTTCAATCTGAATCGTGTATACTTATAGAGTTCTTTATTTAGTATTAAAGAAAAGAATGGTATTGGTGAAAGAAAAGAATCTCATCCCTAGCATCCCATGTGAAGCATGGACCAGAGGGCCACAAGAGATCCAATACAAATATGATATACAAAGTGCAAGATTGTTTGATAAATTATTAACACCTATATTACACAACTACCCAATTCAATATATATATATATATATATTTAATCGAGAAAAAATAATAATTGTACTAAAAAATTAAGCACAAAGATCATCAATTATAAGGGCAAATACAACTACCTACTAATGGGTAATACAAATATTGAAGTATAATATTTACACATGGTTAATCCACACACATGCTACAAAAGACCAAAGAAATTTCTGCATAAAAGCCACATGCCTGAACAAATCAAATATAAATCACAAGCGCCCAAATCTACCAATACAACTCCAACTTTTAAATTTCTCACAAGTTCAAAATACAAGTAGAGACTAGAAAACAATCAAACACCCAACTCACAAAGAGTTAATGCAATTTTTACACAATAATAAAATTGCAAACAAACAATAACCAAAAATCAACAAAGCCACCACCATCGATGCTGCCTCAGCCATAACAATTGTCGTCACGGCGTTGGAGATAGAGAACACCACTAAGATTACAACTCGTCACCCTACAACAAAAACAACCAACAAAACCACAGATCCAAGCAGATATGGGTAAAAGAAACCAATATCCAAAACAAATCTAGACACAAATAACCTCCCACAATTATAACCCTAGATCCAATAGATGAGAAAATGGGAGAAATAAGTAGGGAGGTAAGGAGACAGAAAGTTGTTATGCCTTTGAAATAAAGGTGGCAATATTGTATATGACTTGTTAACATGACACGAATTCGCACCAAAAATTCAGTATTCGGTCTGAGTTATCGTGTCATGTTGATATCGTGTTAATCCGTTAAGCTATGTGTCATGTCATGTCAATTCGCGAATACCCGTTAACCCGTTAAGTTTAGAGGCTTTTTGTACATTTATCTCTTTCTCCCCAATTCCCCCGATTTTCTTTGCTTTTCTCTTTCTTCTCTTTCTTCTTCTCTTTCGTCTTTTCCTCCACCATAATTATGAAGCAGCAAATTGTCATCAATCAAGAGCACCAATTTATGAGGAAGAAGAGGAACATACTCGGGAGGTTTCAAACCCAAGCTCTCAAAGAAAGATTCAAACTCATTAATAGGGTGGTAGCGCGCTGATACCCTTATTCCATCTCTCTCTCTCTCTCTCGTTCACTCTCATCCTCTTCCAAATCCAGACACTGTAATTGTTTGAATTTTTTTTTGAACTGTTTGATTTTTTTAATTGTTTACTATTTATGTTTTTATTTTTATTTTTATTTTTTTAATTCTTAACGGGTTATCATGTTGTGTTGTGTGATTTGCGAAGTGTAACGGGCCGTGTTCGTGTGTGACATTTCCAACTCGTTTGCTTATCGTGTTGTGTCATGGCAAACTATTAAGAAAAGCGAGATGAAATGAACACGACATGAACACTACAAACACGACACGAATGCTAGGTTTACTATGAAACATGGATCTCTCTCCAAGTCTCAATAACCCAATAATACTCGACACATTTTTATTAGATTAACAAGAAAAAAAATTGTACAAATGATAGAGAATGTAAAAGTAGTCATCCCAATGGTAGTATGGCGGATATGGATAAAACTTCCCAACTGACCTTAGCTAGCAGAAGAACTAAAATGATCTAGAGAGAATCACTATAAAAAATAACTTTTCTATAACCCGTTTCTACTACCATAGTTTCCCTGAATCTTTTTACATCAAGGACAAAATCGGCCGCTAACCAGCTTGATTCTCCTAAAGAGACTACAAACACCCAACAAACTCAACTAAGTTTCTGGAATTATAAGATAAAAATAACTTAGAAAATTCATAGAGTTTTTGAACTTTATTGAACAAACTAGACCAAGACTAAAAAACTAAAACAACATTGACAAAAGGAATATCCTAATTCTCTTTCAAAGCAATATAAATATGTCAAGCTAGCTAAAGAGCATACTATAGAGAGCCATTAGAAATAAATACAAGGAAATTTTATATCTTTTTAAACTTCAGTTAGTTAGTAATAAGTCTCCAAAGTTGTAAAAATTAGTTCCTTCTATTGAAAAAGTCATGAAGACTCTATTTTATATTTTAGTATAGAGGAGGGAGATTTCTCACACACACATAATTATGATGTCGTGGGAATTTGAACTTGAGTTCTCTGGTCTACAAGTCAAGATCCTTTTTCACTGAGCTGTACTCTATTGGCAGCGCGAAGACTTTAAACAGAGAAAGAAACTAATGTCTTACACGTAGATAAACTTGCCTCATGAGTTCATTTTCCTTAATAATAATAAATAAATAAATAAACTAAGATCTCATTGAAAATTGCTCTTAACCAATTTCGGTAAATAACTGAAACATGAAAGGGCATTAGCATAAAAAGTAAATAAAACAAAAATTAATTAATCACACGCAAGCGAACAGAAATTTAAAACTGAACTCTCAGAAGTTCTAACCCATCGCTCTTGTTTGTCTCGTGCTCTTCGAGTATTACTTAATTGTTAATTATAATTTATAATCTCCCAAATATAATTTAATCCACTAAAACACAAAATGGAAGTTGCCAAGCATCAAAACCCATTTATAAACACACCCAAAAAATTGACTTTGGGGTTGATTTTGGGTGTGTTTCTATTTAAATAGTGCTTGGATTATAAATACATATTGAGTTTATTTATAAATTTGTATATAATTTAATCATTATTAATAAAAGAATATAATTAATCATAATGTGTGAATATTTGATATACACCTATCTATTATATTATTAAGAGAATATTTTTATCAACCATTACATTTAAGCTTCAAATATATTATACAAAGGCTTCAAATATACTTTTTTTTGGAAAAAGCTTTTATATCAAAGGCTTCAAATATATGTCTAAAACCTAAAATACCTTATTATAAATCAACTGCTGTCAACCAAATTAACACATCCTTTGCATATGTGGATTAGTCTAGTTGGTTAAGGCAGTGTGTATACCTCCTTGCACTCGAATTTGATCCCATATACATTAGAGTAGTTTAAAATATTACTTTATAAATAAAAAAAACACATCCTTTAACGAAAGAAAACCAAATTAACACATCATTTGACCCCCCAAAAAAAATTTCAAATTAACAAATTCCTTGACCAAAAAAAAAAAAAAAAGAAGAAATAAAAACAAATTAACACACCCGACTTTCTTTTTAACTCCTATCATATTAAAATGCATACCTACTAGTGTGGGGAATCAATCTTATCTTATTTAAGGTAATGAAAAAGGCTTGACTTGCAGACCAATAGTCTCACGTTTGAACTTCATAGCACCTTGGTAGTTTATGTGTGTGAGAACCGCCATCCCCTTATAATTTAGAGTATCACTTGTATTAAAAAAAAAATTAAGGTCATGAAAAACTCTGGAATATTAAGATCTAATAAGTGTTGCCAAGCTATATTATATAAACGAGTTGCTCTCCAAGGTATTATCATCCTAATTTTTAATAAATAACCTTGTTCTATTACCTATATTCGTCGTACTGCTAATGATGTGGCTCATCGTTTAGCGCATTTTGCCTTAGCATAGCAAGGGTTCTCTATACTGGTTCGAGGAACCTCTTGATTTTATTTCTGATGTACTGTACAAAGATTGCAATTTGTGACCAAGGACTTTCCTTTGCCCTTGATACGAGTTCAAACTTCTTGTATTACATTTTCTACATCAATAATAGTCTAATCGCTTATCATAAAAAGAAAAAAAAGAGAGAATAATTTTGTCAATTTTTGTAGAAAAAAAAGTCATAAAACAATTGACAAACTAATATAGAGAGATGAATACTTGCTAGATTCATTCTTCCTTGTACCTTATTTCTTCTCCATTTCCATCTCTCTTTTGAATCAAATTAACCAAATAAAAAATCGTTTGGTCATCTAAATGTTATCAAATATAAAAAAAGAATGATCTCTAATTTAGTGTACATGTATATATGTATATATATATATATATATATTAGAATAAACGATTAGTAGTTATTAATGAAAAAATACGAGTGAAAACAACTTTGGTGTCTAACAATGGTGGAACTAGGAATTTTTGTAGGGGTGGGTTAAACTGTTTTTTGGTCATGGCGGCAGATCTGCCTCGCCATCACTCATCTTAGCTTGATCGTAAAACCTCAATACCCACAATCTAGACCAAGATGAAATCGACCCCAAAAGAACTGATTTCCCATGATTTTTTTTGTCAACACCTGCGAATTCATGACAGCTCAAAGACTCACGTACTGATAGTTTTCAACAAAGTTTATTTGAATAAATAAATAATCAAACCTATGATGTAAATTACATTATGTAATGGCTATCCATGCCCAAAGACCTTCCGTGCTGCTGATAGTGTACATAGAAAGAGAAAAAGGAGAAAAAAAAATTAACAGAGAGAGAAACTGAAAGAGAAGGAAATAATCGGAGAGAGGGTTGAGGAGATGAAGAAAAGTTAAGAGAAAAAAGGAGAAACATTTAAAAAAAAGGGTGAAAGAAAAGAGGAAAGTGTTAGAGTTTTATTTATTTATTATATAAGCTTGATAGATGTTAAGAGTTTTTAAAATTATAATTTGGTTTCTTTTGTGCTGGAAACGTTGGCACAAATCATAAAATGCTTTCCCATTAAATCATGAACCAATGTGTTTATAGAGTTTGTTTGCAAAGGTGTGTCTGTGGTGTATAGATTGGTTGCATTGATGGGCTTATTTCTACCTAAAGTGGTGGGCTAATATTTGATTTACCCTAGTTTGGCTTGTAAAACTAATCTTATATGCGGAAAATAGAAAAACAGAACTGGGACTGGAGCCTAATAGAGCCTACACGTAGCTCTGCCCTTGGTGTCTAATAATATGAGTAAATCTTCAGTGATTCAAACACAATAACATTTTGAATTGATATGAAGATAATGACGCACAACTCAAATAATGGCGAACTAACGCACGAAGTGATCTATAAATATAATCTATCTAGTATTTCTCGGGAAGAAAAAAAAAAAAAACTTATGTCAAAAACCTTCGTCAAGTCCCATAATTTTATTTTATCTTTTTTTATTGGTGAACATTTTATTTATCTTTTACACATCACCCTACTATAACTTTTACTGGTGACTTTGACTAAATTTTTTTGATGAAAGTGACTTTGACTAAATTGGACGCGGAATCTCCGTGTGTATTTATTCAAAATTTTTTTTAAAAAAAATGTAATTACGCCAATTGATCGAAGTAAATTTTAAAAAATGTCTTAAAGTTTGGAGATAAGATTTCCTAACTATAGAATAGGCGGCTAATAATAGAAACTGTATTTTAAATTTAAAATATTTTTGCACAATAAAGTCCAGAGCTCGACCGCATCATTCTTCTCTCCCCCATTGGCTTTTGAAATTTCAATTATAAACGCGCTTTTCAGAGAGAGAGGAGAGAGAAAGAGAAGAGAGAGAAAAATAGAGGGCGACATGGATTCGCCGTCGTCGACGACGCGGATCAGCGCGCGATCGTCGATGATCGATTCGTTCAAGAGCTGCACCCTATCGGGGATGACGATTGATAAGGAGGAGCTGAAGAAGAAGCTCTTGATGCCGCAGTACCTCCGGTTCGCCATGCGCGATTCCATACGGTTAAAGGACCCAAGCGCCGGAGAGAGCCGCCTTCCGGGAAGCCGAGACCTCGTCGCCACCGCCACCGCTGAAAATGACGACCAGACGCCGCCGGAGTCACCCATGGTTGTGTTTATAAATCCGCGGAGCGGCGGCAGGCATGGGCCTATGCTCAAGGAGAGGCTCCAAATGTTGATGGGTGAAGAACAGGTATTTTTTTTTTCTTCTCAAGTTTATTAAATTGACTTTGACTGACCCTTTGGATGTGTGTTTTATTCTTTGGTTTTCTGCCGACCCAATTGAATTTTTTTGGTTTTTCTGGTGACCTATTTGATAGTTTTTTTTTTTGTTTTTTTTGTTTTTTGTTTGTAGTGAACCATTATAAAGAATTTAATTTTCTGAGAAACCAATAGTGGGAAAAAAGGTTTTTTCTTTCTTTCTATAATTTATGTCTGCATGAACTTACATTTTTGTGTATTTTTTCTTGCTTGCAGCTTAAGTACGGTTTAGGGGTTTTCGTTTACGTAGAATAATTATTGGTGCTTTTTTTCCTTTTATTTTTGTGTTATTATTATTTTTTTATGTGGAGAACTTTTCCTTTTGGGTTTTAATGGGTGAGTTTAAACTTCGGGATTTTACATAATGTATGGATGTATTGTGTTGTTATAAGGCAGCAAGGGATTTACAAAGAAAGGAAAAAAAAACGAAAATGAAAACAGAGGAGGCAGGGGAACGAAGTGGTCTGGCACTGTTAGGCAATCGTAGCTGTCCTTATACACATTTCCATTATCAGCATTTTTAAACACTGAAATGGTACTGGCAAAGAAAAAAGAAAAAAGGAAACATTGAAATGAGAATGCTGGGTTCATGGGCTTGTAAAGTCCCATTGCAAGGAATAGGTTTAAGATTCCTAGAATCCCATTCCGCCAAACAAATATAAGCTAAAAGTCCTGGAGTAGTAAAAGATCATGCCTGTTATGAAGCTTTTGTGTGAGCATGTGCTGCAAAAACACACGTGGAATTAAGACCATCTAGTCAAATGTATGTTTAGCTTGTGCATTTTGAAGTAGGCTGACCTTTTTCATCTGAATTAGTGTTTTTTAATTTTTTTTCCCTTTCATATCTGTTTTTTAGTCCTTTTTCTTTGTTTTCTATACAGGTTTTCTTCATATTTCTTTAATTTGTATAAGGGGTGGTTTGTTTGAATTGGAAATAATTTGTTATGCAGGTTTTTGACCTCTCAGATGTGAAGCCTCATGAATTTGTTCAGTATGGATTGGGTTGTCTAGAGTTATTGGCTGATCTTGGTGACATTTGTGCGAAAGAGTGTCGTCAAAAGATCAGGGTTCTGGTATGACATTGCGGCACATTTATTTAAAGCCCATATCTCATAATTACTCTGAATTTTGGCATCTAGTGGGATCCCTACAGTATTTACATTTGATAAGCAATATATTGGAATGATTGTGCAGGTTGCGGGGGGTGATGGTACAGTCGGTTGGGTATTAGGTTGCCTATCTGAACTAAACAGGCAGGGTCGGGAACCAGTTCCTCCAGTAGGAATTATTCCACTTGGCACGGGAAATGATCTGTCTAGGAGTTTTGGTTGGGTAAGCTGTCCTTTTGCAATGTATTTTGAGTTTGTGGAGATTTTCTTGCATTATTGAGCAATGGGTATGTATGTTCTCACCAGGGTGGTTCATTCCCTTTTGCCTGGAAATCAGCCATTAAAAAAACTCTATTCAGGGCTACTACAGGTCCAATATGCCGTTTGGATAGGTAAGCCTATTGGATAACAGTTTGTATATGTTTTCAAGTAGAAGGCTTGTAGAGTTAAGGCCTTTCTCTAATCTTTTCTAATTAATGATTGTGCCTAGCTAGCTACTTTAGAAATTGCGTGCAGCTAATGTACTGAAATTTAGTATGATTCAGGTCCTTTTTTCCCCTATAGGAGATTCAGTACCTATTTTTTTCCTATTGGAGATTTAGTACCTTTATTCTTGCACTGTGAATCTTTTTCCCTTTTTGAAAAAATTTACAACTCCTCAATATGTTCTTGAAATTTTAGTTCACTCAACTCTGCATTCACCTTTGTGCATGTGTGTCACTCTCATTTCCAGGGTCAGTTTTGTTAGCAAATTGATTGCATTTGAGATGTGGGTTCCTTTTTTATTTTTTATTTTTATCCCTTGAAAACAATGTTGTGGTTCCAATTCAGCCTGTTTGGTTTCATGGATTTGTCCTACTAATTTTTTTTTTTACTGTTTACTTCCCCCCACCCTCCTGAAAGAAAAATGTCTTACATAACAAACCTTTTGGCAAACGGAGATTTGGTATTATTTGGTGGTTGGTCTGGTTTTTCGGCATGTTATAGGCAAGCTTAATGTTGAGTTCTCACCCTTACCAGTTTATATGCTATGTAGCCTATAGTTTTGTGGGTTTCTTTTATACAAATAATTTGGGATGAGGCCCCATTGTGATATAAACAACTCTGTTTGTAGTAGCAGTAACACTACTTATATATGGTTTTGGTTCAACTAACAGTGACATTAATATTTGTTTTTATTTATTTATGGTGCAGTTGGCATATTGTGTTGTCCATGCCAGCTGGTACAGTTATGGATCCACCTCATTCTTTGAAGGCTACCGAAGAGTGCACTCTTGATGAGGTTGTAAATCTGGCTACTTTGCATTCTAACATTTGCATTGCTTAGCTACTCTTACTGGGTTTACCTTCTGAATGTTAAATTTCTAGAAATATGAGTTTTCATTCAGGTGTCATATACTGTGCAATTAATATTCTGGTTTGTGAGTTACTCTTCTGGGTAAAAATTAATGTTTATATTGCTCAACTCTCTGGATCTGATGGTGTTATCTCTGGTAAATAAGACAATCTCTTGAAAACTAAATAAAACTATATCTTGTATTGTAAAGCACTAGTGACTTTTTTGATGAATGAATATTACATGTTGCTGACAGGTTTGTTTCCTTGATATCTTGGTCTACGCATTTCCTTTCTTTTCCTCATTTAATACATAAGTTATAATTCTCTGCAGTTATTCCATCAAAAAATAATTCTCTGCAATTACCACAACCCTTTTTGTACTCCCCAAAGTTATTCTAGTTACTTAATTTCTGACATTGATAGCCTATCAGAATCACCCACATGACATGTCTGGACAAGATTGCATTTGCATTTTTCCACTTATTATGTGAGCATTGGAAGCCCAGCCCCTAAATCCTGTCCTGTATTTGGCTAGAATTGCATTTAGATTTTCCTTACATATATGTTGAAGGACTTTTGTATGTATTGTCTTGCTTTAATATATTTTCTTTAATTTTCTATGAAGGGGCTTTCTTTTTTCCAATTTCAAATCATATGCAATGCCTTTCTCCCTACTGTTTTCTGTATCTATAAAAGGTAGTTCTGATAATTTTGACATTCTTTTTGGATACTTGTAGTGTGTCCTTCGAGAATGAACTATTCAGTGGCTAGTGAGTTAGAGCTCAAAAAGTGACGAAAAAGAGTGGTTTGGGAAAATAGATGAAATATTTAAGGAATCATTGATTGCATTATATTGCTGATAAAGTTTATTTGCTTTTTTACTGTGAACGAAAGTTTGGTTTGGTTTTTTTTGTGTGTGTGTGTGTGTGCGTATTGAGATCCCTTTTTCATATGGCCTTAAGTTTATCATAATTGTATATGTTATGTTTGGCACTTTTTACTCACTGCAGGGTTTGGAAATTCAAGGGGATTTGCCTGAGAAAGCAATTTGTCATGAAGGAGTATTTTACAATTATTTTAGTATAGGTATGTTGACATCATTGGTAGATTGCTCTATTTATTGATGCACCTATGGTTTTTACATGGTGTTAGATGGTAGAATAGTGGTACATGGTCATGGTTTGTCTTACAAGCTTCTATACTGGAAAATTATGTTTAATAGGTTCTTTTTTTATGAGGAATTGCCCTTTACGCGAGCTGTTTTTGTTATTTGGTCATACAGGAATGGATGCGCAAGTTGCTTATGGATTCCACCATTTACGAAACGAAAAACCCTATCTTGCACAAGGTCCAATTTCAAATAAGGTCTGATTGAATCTCTTTTTACCTTTATATATGATTGGATTTTCCTTTGGGGCATGGTTTTATCAGTGATTTCATTTGCACAGTATTGTTCAGATATTGGAGTAGAGAACACTGTCCATTTAAGCGCATTCAATAAATATTTTTCCTTCTTGACCACTAAAATTTTATAAAGAAGAGAACATATTTTAAACACTTGTATGATATTATTTTTTATTTTAATTTCTGCATTTATACAAGCACTGGAAATCCTATAAATTTTATCACACATTTTCATTATGTTTCATATACAATGATGAACCATAAAATCTAAGCTATTTTCTGTTAATGAAATGTAATGGCTTTAGGTGATAAAGAACTAACTTTAATTGTGGCTGATCCATCTTTCTTGCAGTTGGTTTACTCTGGTTATAGTTGCACTCAAGGTTGGTTCTTCACACCTTGCACAAGTGATCCAGGTTTAAGGTTTGATATCTCCCAACTGAAGCAGTGTTCTAATTATTGTGATGGCGGCTCTCCATGTTAATTTGATTTGACTGTAATTGTTTTAAGATTTTCTAATATGAATTAGGAAAATTGGACTTTTAAGAATACAAAACTTCCATTCTAGAAGTTGTCCTTGGTTGAGAAGAATTCCCCCTTGAGTTTGTGTAGGAGTAGAAGCGAAATGGCCTCTTAATGGTTTTGCTTGATCTATAACTCACGCTTTCTAATGTACCCTTCAAGTTTTTATGGCCAAATGAGAGTTGTGTGTTACGTGACTCAGTGATTCTAGACAAGTTTTACATTTATATTGGGAGGGTAATTGTTACATATGTAAAATTGGCAAAGACTTGTAATATTCCCCGTCTCTTCGTCCCTTTGCTAATGTGTATCCAATAATTTATCTGGTTGCAGGGGACTAACGAACATCCTAAGGATGCATGTCAAAAAGGTTAATTGTTCAGAATGGGAGCAGATTCCGGTGCCATCAAGGTACACTTTTGTTTTGGGGTACAATTTTGGCAACATTATTTTTTAGGCTTTTTATCACAAATGGTCCTTGAGGTTTACAAAATTATCATCTTTCGTCCCTAACATTTTTTTTGTGATACTAATGGTCCTTAAGGTTACCCGCCACACATCAAAATGGTCCCTGCTGTTAGCTTTCGTCAAATTGATGACGTGGCACATGTGTGGAGCTCACACATCCAATGATATAAAGCCATGTGGCTTTAAATAGAATATAATATATTTTAAATATTTTTAAAACTTAAAATCCATAAAAAAATAAATTAAAAGCTAAATTTTTATATATATATTTTTAAACATCTTTCATGCTCTGTTCAAATCGAATGTGAGAGAGAGAGAGGGAGGGAGAGAGAGGAGTGGGTCTGCAAGAGGGGGAGGGAAAGAGAACACAGGGAGAAGGAGAGAGAAAGATATTTAAAAATATTTAAGTTGCTTTGAATTCATTTTTTAAATGAATTTTAAGTTTTAAAAATATATTATATTATATTTAAAGCCACGTGGCTTTATACCATTGGATATTGGGCTCCACACGTGTCACGCCAGCAATTTAACAGAAAATTTGACGGACGCTAATGGTAGGGACCATTTTGATGTGTGGAGGCTAACCTTGAGGACCATTAGTGTCACAAAAAAACGCTAGGGACGAAAGGTGAATTTTTTATTTGCATGCTTAGCTTTTGGTGGTTTTTTTTATTTAATAAAAAATTTGCTTCTCTCTTACTTTCTTGTTCTTTTTAATACAAGTTTATCACTTAGCCAGTCAAGTATAAACTATGTATCATATTCTTGTCATCTATTTCTGACTACATGGGTATATCCGTTCCTTTGATTTTTATTTTTATTTTTCTGAACGTAAAATAATTTACACTACAATGCTGCAAGACATGGAGTACTTGTAAAGCACAAGATTTTCCCTTTGGTTGTATTTGTTTGTTTCATAATAGCTTATATTGTTATTTCATCTTCTTTCAGCGTAAGGGCTATTGTTGTTCTAAATCTTCATAGCTATGGGAGTGGAAGAAATCCATGGGGTAATCTGAAACCAGAGTACTTGGAAAAGGTATTATATAGTTTTTACTGAAATAATGTGGTGTTGCCTATCAGTATTTTGAAGGATAAGTTTTGTGTTATGTTTTTAGGTGACAGAGAGGTGCTGCCTCAAACATATTTATTTATTTAATATTTTTACGATTCTTCAAGGATAGGAAGTTTACTTTTGCAAGTTCGAGTTGCCTTGTTTCCTTTTGTTTATGCCTGGAAGTAGGTCCTGAAGTTTTAGTTGATATTTATATATGACTCGTTTTGTCTTTGTTAGATTTTTTTTCTCACGTACAACTCTACGCCAAAGTTCTTTAGTAGAGTTCAAAGTTTTGATGATTATGCAATGCTCATTTAAATCATGCTTAACGGAGAAGCTAATAATGGGTAACTTAAATTTTATTGTTTCAGAGAGGCTTTGTGGAGGCCCATGCTGATGATGGTCTTTTAGAAATTTTTGGCCTTAAACAAGGATGGCATGCTTCTTTTGTTATGGTTGAACTCATCTCTGCCAAACATATTGCTCAGGTACCGCAACAGTGTCTATCTCCATGCTATTATTAGGTCAAGTTTTAACTTGGCATGCAAAAGTAAGGGTTTTTTAGAATATATTTTTTATGAGAGCCAAAATTTTATTTAAGAGCCAAAATCTCAATTCAAAACTTAGTGAACCAGAAGTCCACCATAAAAAAGAAACAACCCGAAAGAACAAATCAAAATGCATCTCTTACAGTTTAATACAAGTCTAAAAACTATCCTACAGCAGCTCCCCAACCTAATAAAATTACAGAAAATGTAATGCTTTTTAGAATATTGATAATATCCAATTCCTCAGAGTCTGCCCCCGGCCTGCTTGTCCTAGACTCACTCAATAATATTTTTTAATAATTAAATTTTCTTATACCTGAAGTATTCATAGGTGAGACATGAAAATTTAGTAGAATATACCCCTCTGCTGCTGGACAATTTTGATATGGTCTCGTAAACTTTCCTAAAACATGATTCAGAAGAAAGCTGTCTATCTCATCTTGTACATACATATGGACTGCTTACAAAAGAAAAGAATTTCTGAGTGTTCATTTTGGAATGTTCTGTTCCCTCTGGGCCTGGGCTAAATCAGTATTGCTAGTCACACGTTTTTAAAAGAATTAGAAATTTCCTTTTAGGTTCATGTTGTTTAGGGTATGATTGTTTAGACATTGTAGCAACACTGAATGCTGAGATGCAGTGTGTTGTAAAGGACTTAGAAGTTGGGCCCAAAACATGTATGGCTTCAATTTTTTGTCAGTTCAGTCTGAAAATAGGATTTTTGTGTATTCGTATTGCCTGTTCGTTTGTCTAGAGAGCTTGCCATTGTTGATTTTTTAAGGTCTGTGCATGCATTGTTATTTGATATGCTGGAAATTTAGTGCTCATGTATTGAACAAGTTACACTGGTATCAGGCTGCTGCAATTCGGTTGGAAGTTAGAGGTGGGGAGTGGAGAAATGCATATATGCAGATGGATGGGGAACCATGGAAGCAGCCAATGCACGAGGAGTTTTCCACGCTAGTGGAAATTAAGAGGGTTCCGTTTCAATCATTGATGATCCATGGAGACAATCACTGAGATGATGAATGAAGATTAACATTACTAAGTTGGCCTTCCTACTCTGGTTTGATTCCTCCTTTATTGCTGTCTTTCCTTACGGCTGTGAAGTATGTAAAGTGCGCTATCACCCGAAGGCTTGTAAATTGTAATTATGTGCCTATACTTGTTTGTATTTGGCAATTTATTCAAGTCAGTGTCGGTCAAAATCTCCATGATTTTCTCCTTTTGATCTGTAACAACTAGCTTACATTAGTGAGGTACCGCTTTCCAGATTTATTAGCAATTAAGCTGAAAAAGTCTCATATGTAGAGTTCGAATGATGATAATATTATTAGCTATGCTGATTAATTGAATGGTCTTAAATATAAATATATGCTGATTAATTGAATGGTCTTAAATATAAATATTTTCTTTCTAATTGCAGGTTCTTTATAATTCTAATCGTGCTAATTCTCAACCTTTTACTCTATGACTTGGTACAAGGATCCCATACCACAATTTTATTGTTATTTTTTAAATTTATTTAATTTATTGAGAATATGCCCTTTCTACTTATTTGTTCTCCAAAATAAGGTTGAAATTTTGGAAGCAGGGAATTAATTTGATCTGAACTACTTACAAAAGAATGATTACTTAGAGCATCTCCAAGGGAAATGTCAAATACCAAACATCAAATTTAAATTTGATGGCTGATGTGACAATTTGACATTTACACAGTTTTATACTCCACCCAATCTATCAAATAAATAATTCTTGTAACAGTCAAATCATTTAAGATAAAGAAGAAAAAAAATAAAAAAGGAAAATAATAAATGACAGTTACAACCAGCTGTCTTTAAAAGATAATAAAATATTCATTTGACATTTTGCTTTTGGGATATATACTGTGGCTTTCGCTTTGGGGTGTAGGCGTTGGTTTGGTGCATATACATGGTATAATGCAACCAAGTTTTGGTTCTTTTTGTGTTTAAAAAGATTTGTATATTGAAAACTAAAAAATAAAAGAGAGTTGAAAGATTAGACAACAACGTACCTTCCGCTTAATCTGGTAAAGAAGCTCATCATAAGTCCCAGCAGCTTCTTCTGTTGAACTATTCATGTACGGAATAAATATTCATATAAAACTGCAAATGGTATCCGTTTTAAGACCTCCCCAAAGACATCGATTGAGAACCCTGAGATCTTAGGCTCATTGTTATGACGAGACCAGTCTACGTTCACAAAATCTTTGAAAGACGTGACAGGTACCCCAATCCTCAACTTTTTGCCAGTAACAGGTATAACCCAACCCTTTGGTGGAGTACTTGTGTTTCCAGGCCAGATAGGTGCTGCATTAGAAATTTGAACTAAATCATGAAATGCTTCTTTGTTCGGATCCCAACAATATCGAATAACTGTCTCGTTTTTACGAATCACATTGATTATTTCATAGGCCGCAGGTTGCAAGTGTCCAATAATCAATTGGACCTGCTTTAGAGACAGATGCCAGACATTTCATCTGTGTTTTTGCTGTTAGTCTTGTGCTTTAAAACATCACTAGAATAATTCACCTCCAGTCCAACCAATTCTACAGCCTTAGCTAAAGCCCAGATTGTCTCATAAGCCCATAAACCAAAGAGGTTAATCTCAGAAGTGCTTTGCATTGTCTTGCCAATATTGGGCAATTTCCTCCTTTTCCACCTCAGCTTGAAATCTTCAAGATCTTTCGAGGTTGGTACATAGGGCCTCACACCCAGCACACCTTCCATTGAACCAGTGACTTTTGCCTCCTCCATCTTTGGATGCAATAATGTCGATAATCCAGCAGTTGTGATCCATGCATACCCTTTACTCATGATGCCAGCTTCTTTTGCATGAACAAAAGACTTTTGATCCAAGTGAAGCAGTCATGTGGACCAAGAATACCCTTGTCTCCATTCCCATTAACTTGGTAAGCTCTTTCAAAATTTGATAGGGACTCGATGATGGAGACATGACACTTCTGTAAGTACCCTTGTATCGATCTGTTCAAAAGCATCTGTTATGTAGGGAATCAAACCATTGCCGTATTCGGTGTCTTCGTAGATTAGACAACTTCGCGCCACCCGTATGCCTTAACAATGGATGTGATGGCTTTTACCTGAGAACTGTCAATCTAGGGCCGTCCTAATGAAGAAACGACTTTGGGTTTGAGATAGAGGACTTGTAGCTGAAAATGAAATAATGGGAATTTGAGCTTTATCCCCAAGATTTATCACAAACTTGGCTTGGTTTGAGTTTTGGGGCCCTATAATAGCTTGCACTTGTTCGTTGTTCATCAATTCTAAAGCTGCAAAAATCATATATATAAAAAAATTAATAGCAATTTGTAGACCAAAATTCGTTGGGAATTGTTAATGGCCCTTTGGTCGTGGAGAAGATCTAGAGTTCAAATCTCATGATAAAAAGTTGTTGAATTGATTAGATAAGTAAAAATTTCATTGCGAATTATAAAAATATGATACATCATTGTTTCAAGGAATTGTAAAATTAAATCTACTAATTTTTTATTTTATTTTATTATTTTTTTGAGAAGAAATGAAATTTATAAAGCAAAAGAACACAGAGGTGGATAAGACAACCACAACCGGAGAACAACACCAACACACAAAGAAACAAACAACACCAACCCCTCCCAAACTAACAGGGAGGAACAAAGCCAAAAAACCACTGAAACAACACACCCCCCAACCCTCACATAACCACTGCTGCCATATCCCTCAAAATAGTAGAAACAGAATAATCTTTAAAATCTTCAGTAACAGAAGCCCACAAAGCTGCCTAGTACTTAACTCTATCCCACAAATCACTCACTCCCACCCCTTGTAGTCTTCAAAAATTCTCCTATTACGCTTCATCCAAATGTTCTAGAAAACAGAGTGAACCAGACAGCCCCACAAGGTTGAGGTGCGCTTCCCCAAACCCCACACCTCAAAATCAGAACAAAGGAAATCAGCGCACCCTTTCGGAATCACCCAAACGGTCCCAACCTCCCTCCACAAAAGCCCCCAAAGACTTAAGGAAAAGGGGCAATGTAAGAAAAGGTGGTCCACACTCTCCTCACCAAGCTTACATAACACACACCACTGAGGAGACAAATACATGAAAGGTCTTTTCCTTTGGACAAGATCCGAAGTGTTAACTTTCCCAAGCGCCACCAACCAAACAAAAACTTTGACCTTAGGGGGGGACTTGGCCTTCCACACACTAGAGAAAGGAAGAAAGGTCACAACACTCCCCTTGTTGCGTAAAAAGGATTGAAAGGACTTGCAGGTGAAAAAACTAGACACCTCAAGATCCCACCTTCTCCTATCCCTTTTAGAAGCACACAATCTGAAACCTTCCATAACTTCCAACAATTTAATCACCTCAGCAGTCTCCCTATCATTCAGATTTCTCCTAAACCCAAAGTCCCAATTATGAGGAAAAAGGTGAGAATCAACAAAACGGTCAATGCTTAAGGACTACTTTGAAGACAACGCAAACAAGCGCGGAAAAGAGTCCTTCTACAACCCCTCATTCACCCAACTATCCTCCCAAAACCTTACCCTATTCCCATGTCCCACCTCAAATCTGCAGCATTGTAAAAAGGATTGATAACCTGCCGAAATATCCTTCCAAGGGTTGAGAGAAGTAACCGAAGTGGCGGGAATAGCATCCCACCCATTAGAAGCTGACCCATACTTGCTTTTAACCCCCTAGCCCATAGGGAATTAGGTTCCCTAGGAAGGCGCCATAACCATTTAGCTTGCAAAGCTTCGTTCTTTTCCCTTAAAGAACCCACACCAAGCCCACCTTCCTCCTTAGAATTGGCCACCCTCTCCCATTTAACCAAATGGTCCCTCTTTCCTTCCTCCACTCCTTCCCAAAGAAAGGATCTTATAAGCTTCTCCAATTTATTAATAACACTGACCGGCATTTTAAACGACATATAATAGGTAGGGATGCTACTCAACACAACTTGAATCAACGTTAACCTTCCCCCTCTAGAGAGAAACGCTCTTTTCCACTTTTGAAGTCTCCTTTGAACCTTCTCAAACACCGGATCCCAAAAACCAATATCTAGGATTACCACCGAGAGGGAGACCCAAGTACATCATAGGCCAGTCCCCCACAGCACACCCTCAACCACTAGCTAGACTATTGAGGAAAGAAGGGCTATACCCAAACCCCACAAGAGAACATTTAGATTTGTTGATTTTCATGCCGGAAATAAGGCAGAAAAAATTCAATAAATCCAACAGATTAAACCAGTATTCCTCTTTATCCCCAATTAGAAAAATAGTATCATCTGCGAACTGGAGGTGAGAAACCTCCACATTGTCCCTCCCAGTGAACATGCCATGAATCAAATTACACTCGAGCCTTCTCCATTAGCCTACTCAAAACGTCAATAACTAAAGTGAATAAGAAGGGGGATAACGGATCCCTTTGTCTCACCCCTCTAGTAGCCGAAAATTTGCCCCTTGGCCGGCCATTGATCATGACATAAAAATTGACAGAGTGTAAACAGCCCCTAATCCAGCTACTCCATCATCCACCGGAACCCTTCCTTTCCAAAACCTCATCAACCATTCTCCATTCTACACGATCATAAGCATGATCAAAATCAATCTTAAAAACCGAGCCCACCTTATTCCGCTTCACAGCTTCCTGAACAACCTCATTTGCAACTAAAAAGTGTCCAAAATCTGCCTATTTCTCACGAAGGCACCTTGAGAAGCAGAGATAGTTTCCTCCAGCACCTCTCTCAAACGCGAAGCTAGAACTTTAGAAATCACCTTATATAAGCTCGTCACCAAACTTATAGGCCTAAAGTCCCTAAGCTTGGCATAATCTTTCCTTTTGGGGATCAGACAGATTAAGGTTTCATTAGTAATTGCGTTGATAATTCCGTCAGAACTGCATTGTTGTGGAAGATTGATGATTTGAAGACTTTTCCGATTTTTTCTAGTGGTGGATGATAATGCTTGGAAAGTTAGAGATCAAGCTACATTTCTCATATTTTTTCAAAGTTTCTAGGAAGTGAAAAGACCCCAAAACGTGCATGCAAGTTGGTTGTCGTGTTTCCAAGTCAAAGAATGATTCTTTCCTAATTAGAATATTTTTCTAGTTAGGATTCCTTGTAATTAGCTAATTACTTTTCCTTGTAGGAAAAGTTAATTTGTACTTGTATGTATATCCTCCTCTTGGAGAAATATAATATTAATCACAATTATTAAATCGTGTGTTTAGTTTGAGGTATATCTATTTTTCCTTGGTTTTACTTTGCAGTCATCTGGTTAATTACACCATAAGGACCCTTACAGAATACAAAGTGAAATGAGTTCATCTATAAATATCAACAACATTACCGTCATGATTACGTCCCATTTATTTAAAAGGCCTCACTTTGAACCTAATTTATTTGTAACAGATAGTTAATCATCCTTAAATTACTAGGCTAATCTGCCTTTTTTTTTTTTTTTTTTCTCTTCAGCACATATGCGTATGCCTTGGTGTAATATTTCTCACGTTTTTGTTGTGTGTGTGAATTTTCAACATCTTGAGTACGTACATTCCACACGGCACACAAGATGACTAAATATGCAAAGATACGTCTTCAGATGACGGCGACCAAAGATATCTGTGTTTGCTTGGAAGACGACACAGATGAAGACATCTTCTTCATTAAGAAATTCTGGCCCTGCCAAGGAATTTGGCGATTCTTTTTTGGACTCATTCAGGAAAATGGTTACCAGGTTTAATCACCACTACTGTAGTGGTGCCCAGTTAATTATTTTATAAATGAAGCTTTAAATTCCAAACTAATGTTGCTAGACTAAATAAGTAGAGGACAATTATTTGTAATTAATAGGAATAACCCTGTAATCGAAACATTCATATTTTAATTTTAACATGGTAGAGTAGACGATCCTAAGTCGTTTCTAAACCAACATCAAACACAAACCTGAAATCATATTAACGAAACATATACCACATAAACAAATTGTGCTGAGATGCCAAATAACAACGAAACTTTTGCCTCTGCTGACTTCCTTAGAAACAAAATGAAGATATATAAATATATAGGCAAAATTGGCGATTCTTTTTTGGAAACTCATTATCTCAGGAAAATGACAAGTTACTTGGCATGGGTCACACTAAATCAAATCTCTCTCTCTCTCTCTACTAATGAGGATGGGCCAATGGGCAAGTCAACTTGAAAAGCATGAGCTTTTGACCAGGGAAGCAAAAACCAGTACAAGAAACTGCGATATGGGTTTTGTTCTTCATTTCATTTCATTCTTGTTCGGTAAAGTCAGAGTCAAAGCAAAATACAAGTATGCAAAAATGCAGTTGCGCCAATTGCTCAGCTACCCAAAAAAACACTTTTCACACTAACTGAGTCTCTTTGAAGTTTGAACTAGTTTTTTTTTGTCCCTCAAGTCCTTGTGGGGATACCAAGTCACATCGGCAAGAATGTCCAATAATGTATAGCCCTACCTTTTAGTGGGGTTGCAGGCTGTAGAGGGTGGCTGTGGGATAGGTTTGAGGGTTGGAGCTTGCAGGAGGTAGTCATGGGGAAATAGGGGAAGAAGAAATCAATTGCAACTTTCATTAGAGACTTTATCAGTACATTATTGGAGTTTAATTTTCTGGTTTAGCATTCTCAAAGTTGTATGTATTTAATTGCACATAATTAGTTTATATGAATCATGGTTATGTTGGTATAGCATGTATAGTGTATTTTATTCACCAAATTATGTCCCAATTATTTAAAAGGCCTCACTTTGAACCTAATTTATTTGTGACAGATAGTTAATCATCCTTAAATTACTAGGCTAATCTGCTTTTTTTTCCCAACAAATATGCAATATGCCTTGGTGTAATATTTCTCACGTTTTTGTTGTGTGTGTGAATTTTCAACATCTTGAGTACGTACTTTCCACACGGCACACAAGGCGACCAAAGATATCTGTGTTTGCATGGAAGACGACACAGATGAAGATATCTTCTTCGTTAAGAAATTCTGGACCTGCCAAGGAATTTGGCGATTCTTTTTTGGACTCATTCAGGAAAATGGTTACCGCACAACTACTGTAGAGTGGACGATCTTAAGTCGTCTCTAAACCAACATCAAATTCTTCAATCAAATCATCGAACACAAACCTGAAATCAAATTACCAAAACAAATCGTGCTGCGATTCCAAATAACGACGAAACTTTTTCCTCTGCTGACTTCCTTAGAAACAAAATGAAGATGTATTATGAATTGAATTAAGAAGCGTCTAGGCTATTAACTTACAACCAAGTGGGCTCTAGCTAGGCTATTAACTCACAACCAAGTTCGCTGCAAGTTTTCAGTTGACTTGACTTCTAATTATTTTGGGTATTTAGATTTCTGTACATAAATAATAAAGTAATGATGTGAGATATATGAATGAACAACAATATATCATGACGTTTACACATATAGTTTTACTGTAACTTAGAGGTTTAAAATGGAAATATAGGAAGCCTATGATGACAAGTTAGGTACATGGATAGATGAATCAGTATGCCCTGATAAGAGATTTCCACCATTTGATTGATTTTCATTCACATCAATAATGTTCTCCACTGCTGAGTTGTGTTGCATATCATTTGCATAATGTAAACCTCCTATAGCTGTCTCATCAGGAGTATCCATAGCATGTACTCTGGATGTTCTTTGCGTAAAAGGATGCGAAGTGAGATCTTTCTTGTCAAAATGCTTTGCCAATTCAACCATTTTGCACCGAAATGAGTTCTCAGAATGAATCGTGGTCCTCAAAGTAGGCCATTGTGAGCAAAGGAAACGGTACATGTACATCAAAAGTGAAAACATGGAGACTACACCTGCGATGATGAAGAGTCCCCCGAAGCTGTACACATGAAGGCTTCGACCGTCTGAAGAAATTTTGGCACTTTGATCATCACAGATGGTTTGGTTTCCGAAGTACTTCTCCTCAATTGAATCCATCTTAGATTTATCTTGAGTGACATTCAAGATTGCCCTTGACATGTAGGAGACTAGAGGAGACCCTCTTGGGAAGGCCTGATGTATTAGAAGGCAAAAAAACAATTTAGCATATGGATATAGGAAATGGAACCATTGTTTGCAGTATTGTACACACTGGTTTTTATGGATAACAATACAATCAAAGAAAATTAAGACAGAGAACTCACAAAGCCGAATCCGTCAGTTTTGTATGTTGGTCCAACCATGGTGTACTTGGAACAATTCTTTGCAATGAACAGTTTAAGGTAAGGGATTTCATCGAAAATTGCAGCAACTCCACCATTGTTGGTTCCTTTGGATAGTGCAAGGTTATAGTCCTCAACGGTTACATAAGCTTTCAACTTGGACTCTTCAAACCTTAAATTCTCCATTAGAAACCCTTTAATAAATGAATTCTTTTGATATCCTATATTATAACCATTCCTTTTGATCTCTCTTATATCAGTAAATACAGGCTGCAATCTCTGCACTGTTAACATTGAGGCTAAACTTGCAGTGTAACTCTGTGTCAGGATAAGAACCAAAAAAACCCAAATCATGAGCACTAATCTTGACCAATTGTTCACCACTTTCTCCCCTATAGCATTACAAAAGCATTATTAATTAGACTACATGCTTCATTGAGAATTTTGAAGAAAACAAATGCTTTGGTATAAGGAGAAGAGAACTTACTATGAGCAAAGACAAGAGTTGAAAAGGAGAACCAAAATATCACGCCAAGTTGTTGTTGTGGTGGACCTCTAAACTCGGAGTTTACCCGGTGTTCAAGAACCCATATCACAAAACCTGTAAATATGAAGGCTGCCCCAGTTGTCAGCCAAAGATCCAAACTTAACGGCTTCAAAAAAATCCAAATATTGTCTCTTTCATTATTTTGCACCAAAACTACCATTGACACTCCTGATTCTGAATAGGGCAATGTAAAATCTACATACAATGAGCGGTTAGCTACAATTGTTGTGTCTGCCACCACAGTATCATACTTCTGCATTTTAAATCACCAACTGAAAATTACATTAGAGAGGGAGATAGAGAGAGAGAGAGGATTCCCATTAATTTAACATTTAAAATAAGACTTACCCCTGCTTTCATTTGTAAAATATAACTTACCCCAGCTTTAATTTGGTAAAGAAGATCATCATATGTCCCATTGAAGCAAAAGAAGTCATGGGGAAGCGGAAATGGTAGTTTAGCCAGTGCAGCAAAGAAGACATCAGCAGAAAATCCCGATATATTTTTGTTTTCCACTTTTAGGAATTCCTTAAAACCTTCTGTCGTTGGAACTCCAATCCTCAGTTTCTTTGTTGCAGGTTGGTCTGTAGTGTCCCCTGGCCAAATTGGTTGCTTGAGTCTTCTCTTTACATCAGATTTTTCTGCTTCACTATTGTCATACTTGAGCTGCCTTGACAGCCCTTTTTGTTGGTCAATCCAATATCCAATAATCCTTTCTTTATTGCCAATCACATTGAATATCTCAAAGGTTGAAGGTTCTAACTGTCCCTTGACCAACTGGAAATTCCCACTTAGGCTTTGAAATTTTGAACTTGTGATTGTTTCAAGAATATTTTTACCCATGTCACTGGTTTCCAAGTTTGCAAGATTAATGATTCTACTTGTGTTTTGTTTCATAGAGCTAGAACTTCTTGTTCCCACTTTCTCCACCGCCATTGCCAGTGCCCAAACTGTGTCATATGCCCATAATCCAAAGAGGTTTAGGCCTGCAGTCATCTTGTTTGGTTGTTTCAATCTTGAATGGAAGTCTTCAAGATCTTTTGTCATTGGGATATATGGCCTTACTCCCAACACACCTTCCATTGAATCCATGGTTGTCGAATTCACAGGATCTAAAAAGGTTGATAACCCTTCGGTGACAATCCATGCATACCCTTCACTCATCATACCTGCCTTATTTGCTAGTATAAAGAATTTGGACCCAATGGAGGCAGTCATATGCACCAGAAATATTCTTGTTGAATTTGAGTTTAACCTGCCAAGCTCCCTTTTAATTTCAGCATCATTAGAAGATGGTGGAATGACACTTCTGTAAGGTACTCGAGCACCAACCTCCTGGAAAGCGTCCACCAGATACGGAATTAAACCATTGCCATAATCGGTGTCTTCATAGACGAGAACAACTTCCAACCAGCTATAAGCTTCAATGACGGCAGCTATGGCTTTTACTTGAGCAGAGTCATCGAAGGCTGTCCGGACAAAAAATGGGCTACGAGATGGAGAAAGAGAGGGACTGGTGGCAGAGAATGAAATTATGGGAACCTTAGCCTTTCTGCCAAGCTCCATCACAAACTTTGCTTCTGCTGACCTTTGAGGTCCAATGATGGCCTGCACTTTTTCTTTCTTCATCATATACCAGGCTGCATGAATTCGACAGACAAATGGTGAATGAATTAAATTAATTAGCTGGCTAAGATCAAAAGGCTGAGTGTATGTGTGTGTGGCCAAAAATATATAGCTGGAAGGTAGTGTCTAATCCACCTTCAGATGCTGCAGTAACAATATCATCCTCTGAATCCCGGGTACGAAGATCAAGCCTTGTTCGATAATGAGCATGCTTAGCATAAAAATCTGAGAGTGCCATGGTCATACAGCTCTCTGCAATCGCACCAACAGAGGAATTCAAGTCCAGAACTACCCCGACTGGTATTCGTATCACCTCCTTTGCCATTGAAAGCTGGATACTCCCAAGCCTGGCCAACGAAATAATGAAGAAGAGAGATAGAAGGTGCTTCTGGTTTGTCATCATTGTTAAGCTACCTGCACTCTCACATATATGTAAATTACTGTTTTTCTCTTTCGTTTTGCCTACTCTTTTTAGCTTTAAACCTTATGTACGATTTGTGTTCCAAGCTCATCCTTAATAGGAGTTTGAGAAAATGGGCAAGCATTTGGTCAACACTCATAAATGTTGATTCAATTTGCATCGCATATTGATAACTCGAGACAAGTCAATAGTCTCCTTCTGAGTGCTATTCAAGGATGAGAAAACACCTTTTCCTAGTTTTGACGGAGTAAAAGGAACCAGAATACCTTCTTTCCAGCAAACTGAACATGAATTGACTAATGTAATGTAATCGTGCACTAATTTTTCGATAAATTACTCAAATGGTACTCAAATTTATACCCGATTTATATTTTGGTCCATCAATTAAATTATTTGTTCAAATGTCCATCAACTCTATATTAATTGCTCTGTTGATCCTATCGTTACATTATGTTAATGTTGCCGTCAAATGTAAGTGTAAAACTGTCCATAACTGTCCTATGTTCCCAAATAGGTGATAAAGTGATGACACGATTACATTATCTATAGGAGGGGGGTAATTTGAGTGGACTGAAAAATTTGAGATTTTTAGCCCAAAACCTTCTCCAACCCATGTATTTGAAGGGGGTAATTTGAGTGGACTGAAAAATAGGGTGGAATTTCGCCTCAGATTCCAGTCCAGGCAGAATTTTTGTGGGGTCCATTTCGCAAAAGCCAAAAGACACGTGAGTCCACATTTGAAGCAAATGATGGGTTGTTGCCCACTACCCCAAGTTGATGGCCACTTGTCAAAGCCTAGGCAACTTAAAAATTGGACTTCTGTGGCTGCATTTAAAATGGGCTTCTTTCAATTTTTTTTTTCAAACCTAAAGGCTAGAAATCAACGGTCGATATTAAATTTTGGCTGGATCAAAGGGAAAAAAATTAATCCAACAGCTGAAATTTAAATCCAACGGTCAAAATAAGTAAATATATTATTATAAGTTGGATGCAACCTCAAAACATATCATAAACTCTATAAATACCCATCAATTTGTTAATAAAATTATGTTTGTGAAATTTCAAAAAATTTATGTCAAAATGTTCAAAAAAATAAATCATGAAGTAATATGCAAAAATTAATTTTTAAAAAATTAACCACAAAAACAAAATAGGATTATATTATTCTTTAATAATTTAATAAAGTTGCGGACTCAAATTATGAGTCCACAAGATTGGAGGAAAAAACAGTTTGAGTCCTAAAAATACATGAATAGTTGTATTTTAGAGGGTGAAAATTTGAGTTTAGCCCCAACATGGTTGGAGATGGTCTTAATAGGAGTTTGAGAAAATGGGCAAGCATTTGGTCAACACTCATAAATGTTGATTCAATTTGCATCAACAAGTCAATACCAGTCTCCTTTTGAGTACTATTCAATAGGCCTGGGCACGGTTCGGGTCGGGTCCAATTTTGAGTGACCCGGTGGGCCAAACCGAATAGGATATCAATTCTCGGGTTGGGTCGGGTCCAAACTTAAAAAACCGAAAATGGGCCAACCCGATAAGCTCCGGTTCGGTTCTGGCTTTTTTGTCGGTTTTGGGCTTTAGCCCAACACTAGTAAATTAGTTCTTTCTTACAAGTTACATCCCAAGCCATGACAAAAAATACAAGTAAAACACCAAACTATATTTTACAACCCATAAAAAAAAATACAAGTAAAACACCTAATTAGATTTTAAATACCGAACACATTCACTTGTATGATTGTATCAGTTAAGGGAGCTGCAAAAAAAAAAATTACACTTGTATCAGTCAAAAATCACTCACCAAACAACCGTAATCATACTCCAACTCGATAGTTAATTTCACCCAAAAAAAAGAAAAGTGTTTGCAGTTTTTGTCTCAAATCATTTAAACATATCAAAACAAGTTATAGCACCTCAATCAACTCAAATACACAGATCAAAACACTCCTCAATCAGTTATCATTCAAAACATCTTATAAGCTTTGTTGTTTCGTTTTCTTAAGAAATCTATTTCAGCCAAGGCAAACCAAATAGCTGGGAATGCCTTAATTTCCCCCAACCCCAATACTTCAAGATGTTAAATTTTTATTTCCATCAATATTTAATCAACCAAATACAAAATGAAGCATCAAATATCAATCCCACTGAAACAATAGCAGGTCTATCTATAACCACAAAAAAATGTCAGAACCAAAATCTCATTAACATCAAACATATTTCAGAACCAATATATCATGAACATCAAGCAAGCAAATTTTCAGAACTCACCACCGCTAGCACTGAGTCAGATTCATCCATAATCAACACCACATTGTAGTCACAACAGACTTTTATCCAAGTCCTTACCACAAAGACACACATATAAAGTTAAAAAACAACATACCATTTATTTGGATTGAAGAAAAATTAGAAATAGCATAGGGTTTATATAGTGTTTTAAAAGGCATGCATCAAATATCAGTCCCACCGAGCAGTAATCTTCACTTTTGTCAAATATCCATACTTTTTCAAAGTTTAAATAAAAAGATGCCCTTTTTTTAATTTTTCCCTACAGATCAACCAATGGGTACTCAAAGTGAAGAATATTGAAGATAAAAGTGAAGATATCACCAAGTAGTTATCTTCACTTTTGTCAAATACTTCAAGCTAAACTGAAATTTCAAATTAGTGAGCAAATCACAGATAGCCATCAAACTACATTGAAAATGTTGAAGAATTGACGAAACTGAAAGCAAAAGAACTGAAAGCCATCAGATCACTTAGTGCATCAGACCTGAAAGCTCGATCTGGGTCTTCAGGTATGGGGATTGCTGCCAAGGTGCTTATGGTTCCTCCTTGTCAGAAAGAGAGGTGTAGAGCGCGAGAGGAGAGAGGGTGAGGTGAGAGAGAGAGGTAGAGGGGGTAAGTGAGACAAGAGATAAAGAGAGCGACGATGACAACGATGACACCGTAGCAGTAGCCATCGCCTTCGATTTGGTGAGGACGACCAGGAGCAGTGAGATCGAGAGAGAGGTGGCAAGTGTGAGTTAGGGCTGAAAGAGAGAGACGAATGAGAGTGAACGAGTTAAGTTAGGTTACTTTGTGAGGGTAATGATCCAGTGCAAGCAGACTCTGCATAAACTCTTCTTTAAGCCAATCAGACAATGACACATGGAAAATGCATATATAATTAAATATTATGCGGTTCGGTTCAGTCCACCGGTTTAAAATTTTTAGACCGGAAGCCTGAACCAAGTCAACGTTCGAGTCGAGTTCGTGTTGACTTTTTCGGTTTGGTCAAAAAAACCTTTTTTCGGTTTGGTTTGGTTTGGTTCGGTCGGTTCATTCGGTTTATCGGTTTTTATGCCCACCCCTACTATTCAAGGATGAGAAAACAACCTTTTCCTAGTTTTGACCGATTAAAGGGAACCAGAATACTTTGTTCATGTCAAGATTATGACAATCAAACCAAACTGGTCATGAATTGACTAATGTAATCGTGCACTAATTCTTTATAAATAAGTGCAATTGACAAATAAGTTTATCAATTGATTAATTTGTATACAAATTTATAAATAAACCCAATCCTAGACATGTATTTATAAAAAACCCAAGCACTATTTAAACATAGAAACACACCCAAAATCAACCCCAAAGTCAACTTTTTGGGTGTTTTTATAAATGGGTTTTGAGTGTGTGTAATGATGGGTTTTGGTGTGTTTATATCTTTAAATAGTGCTTGGGTTTTTTTATAATTTCAACCCCCATTTTGGGTGTTTTAGTGAAACTCCCTAATTTGTAATGGTTGACTGAATAATATAATAAGCAGCGAAAACAAACAAAAACTGTATCTTGACATTCCAAAGTACTATAAAGGAGAGAGAAATTTTTTAAAAGAAGTCAAAATGGACAAAATTGCCCTTATTTATTTTTGGATTTCCTAAGGAATCCTTTACATTTGCATGTCTTTGATTTGAAAGTTAAGAGGTTTTTCTGTCTTTTTTGAAAAAGCTTTGGCTTTTTTCAAAAGTGAATTTTTTTGTGCTAAAACCTAAATTTACGCAAAATTATCGTGGCTTTTTATCACAAATGGTCCTTGAGGTTCGTGAAATTATTAGCTTTGGTCTTGTATTTTTTTGTGACATTATTGGTCCTTTATGTTTTTTTGTGACATTATTGGTTCTTTATGGTACTCCTCACACATCAATTTGGTCCTGCCGTTAGGTTCCGTCAAAATTTCTATTAAAATGATGACGTGGCACGTATGCAGTGCCCACATATCCAATGAGATAATGACACTTGGATCTAAACTGGAGGTTTCAAGACACAAACAAGATCGCGATCTGTTTTATATATCAAGAAGCCAGAAGCATCACTATCGACATTAAAACCATCATAATCATCATGAAGTTTAATTTGATTGCCTTAATGTGTACGAAATTCATTCATATAAAATTACACGAGAAACAAACTTCCCAAGTAAAAGAAAAAATCAACCAAAGAAATGAATGTTGGAATTTTAAAAAATAGACAGTTCGAATAATTGAAATGCAACGTTGGTGAGCCTGACAAGGTTTTCCCTCAAATAAACTTGTTTAAGGACTCTTGCAATTGAAGATTTTACTTACATATATAAACAAATTTTTTTTTAATACAATGAACTATTTATTAGAAAATGTCCTAAGTTTGTTGATTAATTCTATATTACAAGTAAAATAATAAATCAGATCTCAAATTAGATATTTCAGATCATTGAACCACTTTTTGAAATTCCAAACAATGCGATTCTTTTCCACCCTCACCAAAATGAATCCCTCTTATTGAGCTTGACCATTTATCAAGCTTGACCTAGTATAGTAACTTTTGGTGAGTCCATATTTAGTTAGATTTTAGTTCCTTACTGATAAGTGCATTATTTCCTATATTTGTGTATCTCTTATATTTAGTTTTTGTAGAAAAAGTTAATTAAAAATAGCATTACTACCTTACTTTCCTTATTTTCAACTATTATGCGCTCTTGCAAGGTTTTTGACTGAAAATTGAATTTTCGAATGAATTTTAGCTCAAAGCCAATTGGAAAGGAAAGCTAAGACATTGAAGATCATTGTGTCAAAGTTTCATAATTTTCTACCATACCAAATGCTCCAGACCTGCAAGTCAAGACAGTCTAAGTTGAAATCCCGTCAGAACTGTATTGTTGTGGAAGATTGATGATTTGAAGAATTTTCCGATTTTTTCTAGTGGTGGATGATAATGCTTGGAAAGTTAGAGATCAAGCTACATTTCTCATATTTTTTCAGAAGTTTCTAGGAAGTGAAAAGACCCCAAAACGTGCATGCAAGTTGGTTGTCGTGTTTCCAAGTCAAAGAATGATTCTTTCCTAATTAGAATATTTTTCTAGTTAGGATTCCTTGTAATTAGCTAATTACTTTTCCTTGTAGGAAAAGTTAATTTGTACTTGTATGTATATCCTCCTCTTGGAGAAATATAATATTAATCACAATTATTAAATCGTGTGTTTAGTTTGAGGTATATCTATTTTTCCTTGGTTTTACTTTGCAGTCATCTGGTTAATTACACCATAAGGACCCTTACAGAATACAAAGTGAAATGAGTTCATCTATAAATATCAACAACATTACCGTCATGATTACGTCCCATTTATTTAAAAGGCCTCACTTTGAACCTAATTTATTTGTAACAGATAGTTAATCATCCTTAAATTACTAGGCTAATCTGCCTTTTTTTTTTTTTTTTTTTTTTCTCCAGCACATATGCGTATGCCTTGGTGTAATATTTCTCACGTTTTTGTTGTGTGTGTGAATTTTCAACATCTTGAGCATTCCACACGGCACACAAGATGACTAAATATGCAAAGATACATGTCTTCAGATGACGGCGACCAAAGATATCTGTGTTTGCTTGGAAGACGACACAGATGAAGATATCTTCTTCATTAAGAAATTCTGGCCCTGCCAAGGAATTTGGCGATTCTTTTTTGGACTCATATGGGTTTTGTTCTTCATTTCATTTCATTCTTGTTAGGTAAAGTCAGAGTCAAAGCAAATACAAGTATGCAAAAATGCAGTTGCGCCAATTGCTCAGCTACCCAAAAAAACACTTTTCACACTAACTAAGTCTCTTTGAAGTTTGAAGTTTGAACTCGTTTTTTTTTTGTCCCTCAAGTCCTAGTGGGGATACCAAGTCACAGTCGGCAAGAATGTCCAATAATGTATAGCCCTACCTTTTAGTGGGGTTGCAGGCTACGGTAGAGGGTGGCTGTGGGATAGGTTTGAGGGTTGGAGCTTGCAGGAGGTAGTCATGGGGAAATAGGGGAAGAAGAAATCAATTGCAACTTTCATTAGAGACTTTATCAGTACATTATTGGAGTTTAATTTTCTGGTTTAGCATTCTCAAAGTTGTATGTATTTAATTGCACATAAGTAAATTAGTTTATATGAATCATGGTTATGTTGGTATAGCATGTATAGTGTATTTTATTCACCAAATTATGTCCCAATTATTTAAAAGGCCTCACTTTGAACCTAATTTATTTGTAACAGATAGTTAATCATCCTTAAATTACTAGGCTAATCTGCTTTTTTTTTGGGGGCAAATATGCAAATATATGCATATGCCTTGGTGTAATATTTCTCACGTTTTGTTGTGTGTGTGAATTTTCAACATCTTGAGTACGTACTTTCCACACGGCACACAAATCGCGCTGAGATGCCAAATAACAACGAAACTTTTGCCTCTGCTGACTTCCTCAGAAACAAAATGATGAATATATATATATATATATATATGTAATATGAATTGAATTAAGAAGCTTCTGGGCTATTAACTCACAACCAAGTTCGTTGCAAGTTTTCAGTTGACTTGACTTCGGATCGATAAGAAATTTACAAATGAAGCTCTGTACATATTCCAAATATATACAAAATCCCATCCATGTGAATTTAGATTCGAAACCTTATCTAGTGCTGCTAGACTAAATAGTTGTACTGATTGAGAAGGGTAATATATTTTTTTTTTCCGACATTACCTAGAAACCTTCAGGAGAGACGAACGATGGAGGCTCAGCTGATTGTGGATCTTTCAGCATTTCATTCCGAGATAATTCTAATTATTTTGGGAAAATTTTCATTCGAAGACAAAAATTGCATTCTTGTGGGTGTTTATTTTTTCCGACATTACCTAGAAACCTTCAGGAGAGACGAACGATGGAGGCTCAGCTGATTGTGGATCTTTCAGCATTTCATTCCGAGATAATTCTAATTATTTTGGGAAAATTTTCATTCGAAGACAAAGATTGCATTCTTGTGGGTGTTTATTAGATTTCCGTACGTAAATAATAAAGTAATGATGTGAGACATATGAATGAACAACAATATATCATCACGTTTACACATACAGTTTTACTGTAACTTAGAGGTTTAAAATGGAAATATAGGAAGCCTATGATGACAAGTTAGGTACATGGATAGATGAATCAGTATGCCCTGATAAGAGATTTCCACCATTTGATTGATTTTCATTCACATCAATAATGTTCTCCACTGCTGAGTTGTGTTGCATATCATTTGCATCATGTAAACCTCCTATAGCTGTCTCATCAGGAGTATCCATAGCATGTACTCTGGATGTTCTTTGCTTAAAAGGATGCGAAGTGAGATCTTTCTTGTCAAAATGCTTTGCCAATTCAACCATTTTGCACCGAAATGAGTTCTCAGAATGAATCGTGGTCCTCAAAGTAGGCCATTGTGAGCAAAGGAAACGGTACATGTACATCAAAAGTGAAAACATGGAGACTACACCTGCGATGATGAAGAGTCCCCCGAAGCTGTACACATGAAGGCTTCGACCGTCTGAAGAAATTTTGGCACTTTGATCATCACAGATGGTTTGGTTTCCGAAGTACTTCTCCTCAATTGAATCCATCTTAGATTTATCTTGAGTGACATTCAAGATTGCCCTTGACATGTAGGAGACTAGAGGAGACCCTCTTGGGAAGGCCTGATTTATTAGAAGGCAAAAAAACAATTTAGCATATGGATATAGGAAATGGAACCATTGTTTGCAGTATTGTACACTCTGGTTTTTATGGATAACAATACAATCAAAGAAAATTAAGACAGAGAACTCACAAAGCCGAATCCGTCAGTTTTGTAGGTTGGTCCAACCATGGTGTACTTGGAACAATTCTTTGCAATGAACAGTTTAAGGTAAGGGATTTCATCGAAAATTGCAGCAACTCCACCATTGTTGGTTCCTTTGGATAGTGCAAGGTTATAGTCCTCAACGGTTACATAAGCTTTCAACTTGGACTCTTCAAACCTTAAATTCTCCATTAGAAACCCTTTAATAAATGAATTCTTTTGATATCCTATATTATAACCATTCCTTTTGATCTCTCTTATATCAGTAAATACAGGCTGCAATCTCTGCACTGTTAACATTGAGGCTAAACTTGCAGTGTAACTCTGTGTCAGGATAAGAACCACAAAAACCCAAATGACGAGCACTAATCTTGACAAATTGTTCACCACTTTCTCCCCTATAGCATTACAAAAGCATTATTAATTAGACCACAAGCTTCATTGAGAATTTTGAAGAAAACAAATGCTTTGGTATAAGGAGAAGAGAACTTACTATGAGCAAAGACAAGAGTTGAAAAGGAGAACGACAATATCACGCCAAGTTGTTGTTGTGGTGGACCTCTAAACTCGGAGTTTACCCGGTGTTCAAGAACCCATATCACAAAACCTGTAAATATGAAGGCTGCCCCAGTTGTCAGCCAAAGATCCAAACTTAACGGCTTCAAGAAAATCCAAATATTGTCTCTTTCATTATTTTCCACCAAAACTACCATTGACACTCCTGACTCTGAATAGGGCAATGTAAAATCTACATACAATGAGCGGTTAGCTACAATTGTTGTGTCTCCCACCACAGCATCATACTTCTGCATTTAAATCACCAATTGAAAAGTACATTAGAGAAGGAGATAGGGAGAAAGAGAGGATGACCATTAATTTACCCCGTAAAATAAAACTTACCCCTTCTTTGATTTGGCAAAGAAGATCATCATATGTCCCGTTGAAGCTTAAGAAGTCATGGGGAAGTGGAAATGGTAGTTTAGCCAGTGCAGCAAAGAAGACATCAGCAGCAAATCCCGATATACTTTCGTTTTGCATTTTTAGGAATTCATTAAAACCTTCTTTAATTGGAACTCCAATCCTCAGTTTCTTTGTTGCAGGTTGGTCTGTAGTGTCCCCTGGCCAAATTGGTTGCTTGAGTCTTCTCTTTACATCAGATTTTTCTGCTTCACTATTGTCATACTTGAGCTGCCTTGACAGCCCTTTTTGTTTGTCAATCCAATATCCAATAATCCTTTCTTTATTGCCAATCACATTGAATATCTCAAAGGTTGAAGGTTCTAACTGTCTCTTGACCAACTGGAAATTCCCAGTTAGGCTTTGAAATTTTGAACTTGGGATTGTTTCAAGAAGATCTTTACCCATGTTACTGGTTTCCAAGCTTGCAAGATTAACGACTCTACTTGTGTTATGCTTCATAGAGCTAGAACTTGTTGTTCCCACTTTCTCCACCGCCATTGCAAGTGCCCAAACTGTATCATATGCCCATAATCCAAAGAGGTTTAGGCCTGCTGTCATCTTGTTTGGTTGTTTCCATCTTGACTGAAAGTCTTCAAGATCTTTTGTCATTGGGATATATGGCCTTACTCCCAACACACCTTCCATTGAATCCATGGTTGTCGAATTCACAGGATCTAAAAAAGTTGATAACCCTTCGGTGACAATCCAGGCATACCCTTCACTCATCATACCTGCCTTATTTGCTAGTATAAAGAATTTGGACCCAAGGGAGGCAGTCATATGCACCAGAAATATTCTAGTTGAATTTGAGTTTAACCTGCGAAGCTCCCTTAGAATTTCAGCGTCATTAGAAGATGGAGGAATGACACTTCTGTAAGGTACTCGAGCACCAACCTCCTGTATAGCGTCCACCAGATATGGAATTAAATCATTGCCATAATCGGTGTCTTCATAGACGAGAACAACTTCCAACCAGCTATAAGCTTCAATGACGGCAGCTATGGCTTTTACTTGAGCAGAGTCATCGAAGGCCGTCCGGACAAAAAAAGGGCTACGAGATGGAGAAAGAGAGGGACTGGTGGCAGAGAATGAAATGATGGGAACCTTAGCCTTTCTGCCAAGCTCCATCACAAACTTCGCTTCTGCTGACCTTTGAGGTCCAATGATGGCCTGCACTTTTTCTTTCTTCATCATATACCAAGCTGCATGAATTCAACAGACAAATGGTGAATGAATAAAATTAATTAGCTAAGATCGAAAGGCTGAGTGTGTGTGTGTGGTGAAAAATAATTTGCTGGAAAGAAGGTAGTGTATAATCCACCTTCAGATGCTGCAGTAACAATATCATCCGCTGAATCGCGGGAGCGAAGATCAAGCCTTGTTCGATAATGAGCATGCTTAGCATAAAAATCTGAGATTGCCATGGTCATACAGCTCTCTGCAGTCGCTCCAACAGAGGAATTCAAGTCCAGAACTACCCCGACTGGTATTCGTATCACCTCCTTTGCCATTGAAAGCTGGATACTCCCAAGCCCGGCCAACGAAAGAATGAAGAAGAAAGATAGAATGTCCTTCTGGTTTGTCATCATTGTTAAGCTACCTGGGTTTGTCACATGCACTCTCACGTATATTTAAATTACTGTCTTTCTCTTTCGTTTTGCCTACTCTTTTTAGCTTTAAACCTTATGTACGATTTGTGTTCCAAGCTCATCCTTAATAGGAGTTTGAGAAAATGGGCAAGCATTTGGTCAACACTCATAAATGTTGATTCAATTTGCATCGCATATTGATAACTCGAGACAAGTCAATAGTCTCCTTCTAAGTACCATTCAAGGATGAGAAAACACCATTTTCCTTGTTTTGACGGAGTAAACTGAACATGAATTGACTAATGTAATGTAATCGTGCACTAATTTTTGGGTAAATTACTCAAATGGTACTCAAACTTATACCCGATTTATATTTTGGTCCCTCAATTAAATTATTTATTCAAATGTCCATCAACTCTATATTAATTGCTATGTTGATCCTATTGTTACATTATATTAATGTTGCCGTCAAATGTAAGGGTAAAACTGTCCATACACTACTACATTTTACACTTTGCGCGACGAAGGGACTTTCGTCGCACATAATTATCGCGACAGAATATTCGTCGCGCAAAGATTGTGAAGAAAGACTTTGCACGACCAAATAATTGACTTCGTCACGCAAAATGGTGCGACGTAGCACCTTCGTGGCAGAAAAGTTGTAGGGACAAAGCGACGGTGCGACACACGAATTTTTGCGACGAAATGTAACACCCGACCCATTTATTTTCCTAATTTAATTTAATTAAGGGAAAATATTAATTTACTCTTGGGTTAAGGGTAAATTTTGGTCACTTTCGTATCTGGGAAGATTTTGGGACCGTGAGTGGTGTGGTTGCGTAGGTCGTACTAAGACGAAATAAATCGGAGATTTAACGGCTTTGGCGATCGAACTTGTTTGTAATTATTTCAGTAAGTTTGGGGTAAAATCAGATTTTCACATTTACCCCTCACTTTTCTCTCTCTTCCTCCCGCGTCTTCCCCTTCCTTGCAATTCTCCTCCCGTCACATTCACCGATCGGAAACCTCCTCACACCGACCACCCGTCCGCGAGACGGTCCGTCGAACCATCTCTCTCTCCCGCCCGTAATCCCGGAAAATGCCGTGGCGGAATTGATGGAACTTCCCGCTCGATCTCTCTCCTCCGCCACCATTTCCGACGGGTAAGGTGAGGTTTCTCATCCATTTTATGTGTTCTAGCTGGCTGTGGGATAGGTTTCGATAGATTTGCGTTAAATTCTTAAATTGGAAACTTAGGTTTTGGCGGATTTCAATTTGAAATTCCGCCACTTGCCGTCCGATTTGGACGTTGCTGTAGTTGAAAAAGTTGCTTCATTCTTCGAGTAGTATCTAGGATTGGAAGGGTGAACGTTGGTTTGGAGATTTTCCGTAGCGTGGGCAAGGTGGGTGAAGTTGTTTTTTGTCCTGATGAGATCCTTAGGTTGTTACGAGTCGTAGGATTTCGTGGATCTCAATTTGGATATCGTTTGACTATCGAACGGATTTCGCATATTGTGCGTTATTCGGGTTCGATAAGTTCTGACCGTTGGATCGTTTCCAAATTGAAGTATGTTAATCTAGGTACTCTTAGAAATCTGTAGGAATTCGCGGATCGTGAATTGGAGCCGGATGTTCCGATTCAATAATGTGAAGTTTAGGGAAATCGCGATCACCGTGCGATTGGGAAGCGAATTCAATGCGGACCTTAGGATGTTCCTTTGGACGTGAGCGCACCGGGAACTTGGGGATTTAAGTATTTCCTTTCGTGAATTTCCGTTTTGGAAGTACGTGATGTTAATCAAGGATTTGTATCTTGGAATAGGTACTTGGTTGATCACTGACCCTCACGGGGCCGGGCAGCTTGGGATTACTTGTGAGTGGACTTTGTTTTAAGCATATGCATGGTTTTTATTTATGAAAGTTTTGTGCATATACTTTAAATGATGGTGACTTTGATTTAATAAGCCTTTGGCTGATGGATTTGAATATGTTTATATATCTTGGCTATATATTTTGAGTATAGACATATATATATTTGAGTATGATGAATATGTTGATATGGATTTTGGGATGGCTATCTATATTGTCTATGTATAGAGTATGAGAGGTTGTTGTGGTGAGATTGTGGAAAGATATGAGTTTGATGGATGGTTGTGAGATGTATGAGTATGGTAGGTGAGTACCATTCCCTAGTTACTAGGCTTCCCACACACGTCGTTGGCAGTGCCGGTGGGGTGGGAAGGCCATGAGAGTCTCACACATGTCGTTGGCGATGCGGTGTGTGAGACACTTTCCATATCGTGTGTTGGCAGTGTATGGGAAATATGTATATTGTTTGAGTATCATCACACGCGGTGGGGTGATGATATCTGCGTAGGACTTGATATGAGATTTGTGAGCTACCATGTGAGCTATGGAGTTCCGTCCCTGGACTACTCATCCCGGACGCGGGTTAGTGTTCGCTAACAATCCCCAGTTGGATTGTCTCCCCGGTACATTAGTTTGGAGTGGAGTATATATTATATTAGAGTCCTAGCTATATATACATATATATATGGGTATTTACGGGTTGTTGAGAGTTGCATGTATTTTGGGAATGGGTGTGGATTTGAGTTGTTGAGTTGTTTTGGACTCTGGGATACTGTGTTTTGAGTTGTGGTTTTCTGAATTGTGAAACTGCATGCTAGAGCATTATTTTTACATGGTGGGGTTACTATGTTGATTTAAAGTGAACATATTTTCTGTTTTCACATGATTTATGCGTTCGAGCAAGTCACGAGCTCCAAGCTTGTGTGTCACCATGTTAGGCTACTACTTGAAGGCCATTTTATGTTGGATTGTTGTATGTTAAAAGCATCGTTGGGATATATTGATGTGAATTAATTATTGTTGGGTTTGGGCAAAATTTTGGTAGGATGTCTTGGATTTTTAGTAAGTGGACCCGCATCATTTTGATGTCGGCATTAATCACGAAAGGCTTTTCGTCGCCCAAACACTACACGACGGATGGAAAACTTGTTGCGCAAGATTAGTATCGCACTATTTTGCGCGATGAAAGTACTTTGTCGATCTAAATTGGTGAAGGTTCTTCATCGTGCAAACCTAGGGCGATGAAAGTATTGCGCGACGAAAAGAATACGTCGCGCATACATATCTTGCGCGATTTAAAACATTCGTTGTGCAAGAATAAATTGAAGTGTATAAATTATTATTTTCACGGTTTTTTTACGTGAGTTTGCGCGACGAGAAACATTTCGTCGCGCAAAATTTATATGATTATTTAAATTTAATATTACGTTTCTTTTTATTTTGTAAAAAAATAAACTTGGTTTTGTTTTTTTGGTAATAAAATGAAATTGCAATCCAAAAATGAATTGTAAAGAATACATTTATTATATAAAATAAAATAAATGTAGATTACAAGAGAAATATTTAAAAAATAATTATGAAAATTATAAACTAATCAAATAATGTTCCAAAATCTGCATGGTCGTCAGGCATATGTGGCTCGGGGATCTGGGGTCTGCCGTGGTCTGCTAGGAATGCTCGGGGTGGACAGTCTCGGATGTCGACGCACCAAAATTCGGGATTGGAATGCCTGACCGCGCGAAGGACTCTAGAATCACCGACATCCGACCCTCAAGCTCGGCAACTCGCGATGTCAAAAGCAGCCACCTGTTTACTCGCGATGATGACCGGGTCGAGGTTCCCTCTGTCGGGCATTCCCCATCCCTCTACAATATGTTCCCGGCCTCCTCCCGAGAGTCGATCCAATGTCTCCATCAAGATATGAAATCCAGCATCCGTGAAGGATCCACAGACTCGATCGGAGTCTCGGGAGGAAGTTAGGAGGCAGACTCTGAAGAACCAACGGCTCCTCTCCACCATCGTCGTCTGTTTAACATAACATAAAATATAAATTAAAACATGTATATAAATTGAATGCGTAACATAAAAATTTTAAAAAAATAATACTTACATGAAGGGACTCGGCCAACTCATTCCGAGTCGAACATAAACGTCACCAAAGACGTCGATCTCTGGGAATTTCGACCCCCTAAATTGAATAAAAGAAGAAAAATATTAGTATGAACAAAATAAATTAATAATAATGACATATTAAAAATTAAATAGAAATGATATTATTATTACCCGCCGCGAACCTCCATCTTGATCTCGTCCGCATGACCTTCCAAGACTTCCGAGTGCATCGGGCAATGGGTCCGAACGGCGTGGGCAATGTCGTGTAGGCAAAGGAGCTATGCAACTCATTGTCGATGCAGCCCGATGGCGCTCGTCGTATCCGATGCTATCGTTGGTCACCCGGTGACCTTCGCGTCTTCACCGACACGGCCCTCGGGTGTTCTTCTTGGCTGCAATGAGATATGACAATAATGTTCAATAAATAACAAATGTAACTATAAAATTCAAAATATAAAAAATTAAAAAGAACTACGATTGAAGGATATCTATACATTTGTGACCGAGGCAACAAGATCGATCTTGGTCGACGTCGTGTCGGTGGTGCTTGCGGGCGGTCTGCCGCTTAGCGCTAACAGCTGCGCCATTGATGAAGCCGATGACGCAGCGCTCGACACCTCGCGTAGTTGGTCCATCGATGTTGGAGCGGTGGCGGCGAATCTGACCGGGTCGGGTCTCGAACTCGTGTAGTCGCCACCGACCTACGACGTCTAATCAAATCTGACATCTGCAAAATTTCCAAAGGGTACACACACACATTAATAGAATTTAGAATATATAAGTTATAAAATTTCATTACCAATTTTAAATAATTAATTACAAGAATAACCTAGGGTTTGCGATTTCGGAGTATTCGGGACTCCGATCCACAATCCGTCGAATCTTACACGATCTAGAAATACAAGGTACAACATACATGAGTTTGAGTTCGATTCAACGATCCGAACATATCAAACCTGGAAATCGCACAATAAGCGAAATCCGTTCGAGACTGAAACGGTAACCAAATCAAAATCCGACCACACCTACGTGCTCGTGACAAAAGGGGATTGCTCGGGACCCAATGGCCCACCTTTGCCATAGTCCCGCAGCGCCACCACATGCGCAAATGCGTGGGTGTCCAAAGTGATAACAATCGCCGGAAATTTCTAAAAACTAAGGGCCAAGGTTCCTACCCTAGGTTCAAAACATCATTTAGAGGCACTTTTGTTCTCGGACCTACCCCAAAAAATGGCGGAAGTGGCCGGAATGTAAATTCAAAAACCGGCCAAAACCTAGGGTTTAAATTCAAGACACCTACTCACACAATTATCCAAATCCTAATCAACCATTAGCTAGAGCACAAGAAGTAGTCCAGAAACCATACCTCAGGCGTCGGAATTGGTGGCTGGAGGAGAGAGAAAACAGCATGAGAATCGCCAAACAAAGCTTTTTGGAGGAATCTTCGCGGTGACGGCGGGGAACCTCAGGCTTCGGCGATGGTGGCGGCCCGGTCCTTTTTCGGCGAAGCACCTGGGGTGACGGCGGAGAGAGAGGGTGTTTAGGCAGAGAGAGGAAGTGAGGAAGAAAGGAGGTCGCGATTTTTCTAAAATTTCTGATCTTGCTCGACGAAGGAATATTAAAAACCGTCGCGCAAGGTTGTTTTCCACCCAAATTTTTACTACATTCCGCCCTAAATTTTGAAGACCTTGCACGATTTAAAGAAACAGTAATCGCCGCATACTCCATATATGGGTATGTTATAATAATAATAATAATATACATGTATATTATAATATATAATATATATGTGTATATACATGTGTATATGTATATTATAATACATACATGGGTATAATATATATACACATATATGTATATATACGTATATATGTATTATAATATATAATATATATATATATATTACATATATACATGTATGCTATTATTATAATATACGTGTATGTACCTATATGTATTTATATATATATATATTATATATGTATATATGTGTTTATATATATATACACATGTATATGTGTATATACGTGTATATATGTACATTATAGTACATGTGTATGTAGTAATAATATGGTAATAATTTGGTGGGCCCGGTATTAGCAATCTCATCTAAGACTCTAATTAAATGAAACAAACATGATACTAAACATGGTACTATATTTTGATCACTTTATACACATTTTTCACAATTTTAAAAGGATTGAAAGATATTGCGCGACGAAATATTGAAGTTTTCGTCGAGCAAGTCTGCTGAGCTCAGCATCTTGCGCGACGAAGAGGTAGTGTATTCGTCGCGCAAAGATAATAAATCTCAACCATGTGTACCGTGGGGTTTAGGGTTTAGGGTTTAGAGTGCGCGACGAACATAGTATTCGTCGCGCAAGTCTTTGTTCTGTGCAAACCTCTCCCAAAAAATTATGCTAAGTGTTTCCTATTTGTAAAAGGGCTGAATGAGATTGCACGACGAATATACCACTGTTTCGTCGCGCAAGTCTTTGTTCTGTGCAAACCTCTCGCAAAAATTTATACTAAATGTTCCCTATTTGTAAAAGGGCTGAATGAGATTGCGCGACAGAATTCTCTACATTATTTTTTGTTTATAGGTGTTATATATGTTTTAATTTAATTATAATTACATTATATTCATATGCTAAATATAGGAGTATATTAATTTAAGACTATTTGAAAAAGGAAAAAGAAAATGTTAACATGTTATTCTCTACAAAAATCTCAAAATTTTTCCAATATATTAATTTTAACAGAGGAGCATATTAATTTAAGACTATTGGCAAAAAATATATATTTTCTTTGGGTGAAAGGTGTAAGTTAGATTAAAATGTTAACATCAATTATGACAAAATAAATTTAACATAATTTATGTGATTAAATTATATGGATATATATATATATATATACATGGTTCTACAATAAATTTATAACAATAGTGTTTAATATTATAATATCCTTCAAACAAAACCAAAAATGAAAAAATCATCTACATGTGGTATTCATTCAATTTGAAGATTTTAAACACAAAAAAGGGAAAACCGTAATTCTTATATTCATAAATGGCAATTGAAAATCAAATAGATATATTCAAATATAGGTATATTCAAATATAGGTATATATGTGTTATATTCAAATATGTTTTCAAATTTAGGTATATATCTAAATTTTAATTTATAAATTATATGTTGTAATTTAATTTGTGATTGCAAATTTTGTGTGCAACTTCATTTTAATTTGTGATTGCCATATTTACACTACCATAATTAAATTACAACAAATTTCATTTCCTATGTTTTACATGGGTAGTCGCTAATGAATTGCATTATTCATCATCTGAACTATAGTAACTTTTGTTATCCTCGCTATCATCAGTTTCGGCCTCCCAATCCTCCTCCTCATCACTTTTGTTGTTCGGGCCCACTGGAACTTGTAGTACGGAAGATCACCGAGGTCAATTATAATTAACTGAATCGGTATTTGAGTGAAGACACTCCTTGAAGCTGAAAGGGTTCTTGTATAACATTTGTATCTCAAAGTGTTTTTGCATCAGTTTCCATGGAAGATTCCAACCGTTGGTCAGCTGACGTTGTCGACGTCGTTATCGATTGGGTCTAGTTCTGGTATAGCATACACGTTCCTCTGATCCATCTACTGAGCAACCTTCCAACCGCTTCCGGCTTTAGGGTCATCTAGATACACAATCTGTCTTGCCATGTTTGCCAAAATGTAAGGGTTGTCATCATACCAAGTTCTGTTAATGTTCACTGATAGTAAGCCATGGTCTATTTTAACACTTCCCTGCCTATTTGGGTTTGTATCAAACCATCGACACTTAAACATGATCACTTGGTATCGGTCTTTGTAAAGCAATTGCACGACAGTTGTGAGTTTGCCATAGAAATCAATGTCAGTACTTTCGCCACCACCTGGGACATGGACACCGCTGTTTTGCGTACACAACTTGTCATCTCGTGCAGTCCCCAAAACTTTACGCCATTAACATGGCAACGAGAATAATTCAGTGCGAATCGGGCCGAACGCTAAGTTATATAACTCTTCATCTGTAAGAGGGTGAATTCGATGATTTCAACTTATTCACCTAATATTATACAAATGAATTCACATGTTAGTTTGATAACATTAAATAATACACAATATAATATATATATATATATATATAACAAATACAAAACACTTATAACTTACATATTCCAAAAACCATTTTGGAAACAAATCACGATGTTTCTTGGCATACAAATGTGATGGATGTTCTCACTTCATCATCTCTTCATGCTCATCTAAGTATGACATTATCTCATCACAATTGTTAAGTACGAACCAATGAGCTACCTCCATGTTCATTTCTGGAAAACAACTCTCCTCGTACCGGATCTCCAAAGGGTCGTGCGCTTTGGGGAAAACGAAAGATTCTCATTTCTCAGACCTCCGTCATTATTGCGCTGAGGACAATTGAAAGCCATGTCCATATCTTTTAAATACATTCCACAGAAAGTAAGCAACTCATATTGAACACAAGCCTCTATAATTGATCATTCGGTTTCGCCCTGTTGCGTCAGTTTTTTTCAACTCTCCGAGAAGCCTGGCAAAATAAAAACAAATGATACAAATTAGCAACCGTGAGATAAGGATGCAGAAACAAATTATGAGGATTATATACCTTTCTATTGGATACATCCAGCGATAGTTTACAGGACCAGCGAGCAATGCCTCTTCTGGCAAATGAACCATTACGTGGATCATACTTGTGAAGAAAGCTGGAGGGAATATCATCTCGAACTTGCATAGGACTTGGACAATGTCATGGCTCAACTGATTAATGTCTGTCTTTCGCAATGTTTTTGCCATCAGTTGGGAAAAAAATCTAGACAACAACATGATTGGTTTCACTACATCTTCTGGCAAAAGGTGTCGAATACCCACAGGAAGTAGGCGTTGCATAAACACATGGCAGTCATGGCTCTTCAATCCAGTAAATTTACCCCCGTCAACATTCACGCATATGCGTGCGATATTAGAAGCATACCCATTGGGAAACTTTACTGACGATACAAACTGTAGAAAATCTTTTTTGTCATTCGGTTTCATGGCAAAAAATGTCAGATCCCTTATAGCTTTATCACCGCCCCTGTTCATCCATAAACCTCTTCGTATGCCCATTCTTTCCAAATCAAGACGAGCTTTGATCGTGTCCTTTGTCTTACCCTCGATATCTAGAATCGTGCCCAGCAATGTATCAAAGACATTTTTCTCAACATGCATAACGTCGAGATTGTGCCTCAATTTTAGTTTCGACCAATATGGGAGCTCAAAAAACATAGACTTGTGCGTCCAGTTCAAATGTGTAGAAGGTCTGGTCCGAGTAACCGTTTTCCCAAACGGAGAAAAATCCAAACGGTTTAGCTGTTCCAAGATCTCATCACCGGACCATTCTCTAGGTGCTGAGGCGATGCTCTGTGTTCTCGTCAAATTTTTTATCCTTTTCCCGCCACTCGTGGTCCCATGACAACCATCTTCGATGACCAAGATAACAAATTTTTCCCGCGTGCTAACCAGAAGTTACATTTTCCTTGCATACAGTGCATGCCATATAACCATATGTGCTCCACTCAGAAACCATTGCGTATGCGGGAAAATCATTTACAGTCCACATCACTGCTGCCCGCAAAGTGAACATCTTCCCAATGGCTTTATCGTATGTGCGCACATCGTTTGTCCATAAATCCTAGAGCTCATCAACCAACAGCCGTAAGTAAACATCGATTGACCTGCCAGGATCCTCGTTATCAAAACAGTCATCATCATGTACTCTTTTTTCATGCATTTCCAAGGCGGCAAATTATATGGAAATATGAAAATTGGCCAAGTGCTGTGGTGTTGGTTTAGAACCCCGTACCGATTGAATCCGTCAGTGGCAAGTCCCAATCTAACATTTCGAGGATCAGCAGCAAAGTCGGGGAACGTTCGATCGAACTCTTTCCATGCTTCCCCATCTGCAGGATGCCACATCACATCGTCGTCTACCCGTTTCTCCTTATGCCATCTCATGTCTGTGGCAGTATGAGTCGACATATACAATTGATGTAGTCTAGGTTTCAAGGGCAGATAACGCATGACTTTCTGTGGGATCTTAGTCGTCATATTATGAGATATCATCTTGAACCTCGACTCTTTGCATATAGGGCATGTATCCAATGTTTCATACTCTTTGTAGAATAACATGCAATTGTTTTTGCAAGCATGAATTTTTTCATAACCCAATCCAAGACCATTCAACACTTTTTGCGCTTGTCCATGGTCTTTGGGCAAACAATTGTCCATCGGAAGTATTCTCTTGAAAACGTTCAAAAAGTAATCGAAACACAAGTTCGACATACGATACTTTATTTTTTCGTGCATTAGCTCCACAATGGCCGTAAGAACGGAAAAGCCCTCGCACCCTGGGTATAACTCTTGGTTGGCACTTTTTAACAGTTGTTCATATTGTTCGAACTCTGCACTGTCCATTGGGGTAGGCACGTCATCTTCCCCTTTCTGATTATTGTTGGTCGATGCAAATGGAAAAGCATCATTTATAATATCCATGACTTATTCATTAGGATCCATAATAGGTTCAATATTGTCTACCCTTGTGGCATTTGAAGATGAAGCATTGTCTAATTGTTCCCCGTGAAGGTTCTAAATGCTATATGTCTCAATCATTCCATTCTTTACTAAATGAAAGCCAACATTTTCAATTGTCTTCCACAACGTGTTATTACACATTCTACAAGGACAAATGATTCTAGTTATACCCGGGTTGTGTCTACGTGCAAACTCAATAAAATCCTCAATTCCATCCAAGTATTCGTCTGTGCATCTATTCGGGCTCTGTATCCACCTTATGCTCATGATTCCTGAAACCACAATCACAACATTGTATCACAACAACTTCATACGAAGTTATAATGTCATCTTATGCCTCCGGTAAGGGCCCTATCCCATTCGGGAATGCATAGTCCTGTCACGTAACCTCTGCTACATGAGATTAGATTTCGACGTGGATAAATTTGGCAGCATCTCGTCAGTTCTTGAGGTGGGCATAGGTATAAATACCTACGTACCACCCGAAGAACGTAGCGAGATGACATTGAAATCTCTACAATCGAAATCTAATCTTGTAGCCGTAGATTACGTGACAACACTATGCATTACCAAACGGTCCAAATAATGGGACAATTCAAGAATTAATTGGATCGCAGTCATGCTTTATGCATCCATGCACGAAATCCAACTAATCTCGAACGGGAAACTAAGTGTTACTAAAAAATTATAACAAAAGTACGAAGTTAATTTCAATTAACTTCGTACATCACAACATATTGTGCTACGTCATGCACAATTTAACAACATAATATAAATATAATTCAACAACAAAATATATAAATATAACAAACTAAGTTCAACATAATGTAATAAATTTAATATAAAATGAATGAAATACCTTATCAATCGTTCTCCACAATCGGAATTTACAAATATGTATAATAAAAAAAATAATAATACCGTTAGTACGAATTCACATTAATACTTTTAAAGAAATGACAAATAATACTTACCCAATGAGCGTATTGAATTCTCAGCAGAGGCAGCCAGCACAGAGGACAAATCGAATGGCAGAAAAATGGAGCAATCTGCCTCCGCAATGGTAGATTGCAGATATGTAGAAGACGGATTTTGCGAGACGAATAACGTTTTCGTCGCGCAAGAAATCAGGTTTTCGCGCGATGGAAAAAATGTGTCGTCGCGCAAACTCGCAAATGTGTCGCGCAAGCGAAACTTTCCGTCACACAAGATAATGCCGACATCAAACCTTGCGCGACGAATCAAACGTCCGTCGCGCAAGTATTTGGCGCCATTTTCTCTCCTTCTTTGCGTGACGAAAGTAAAATCGTTGCACAATGATGTCTTTCGCGACGATTGCCCTCGCGCAAATATTTGGCGAAAAAAAAATCAACCTTGTTTTCCGTTCCATACTTTGTGCGACGAAGACATTAATTTGTAGCGCAAAGGTTCTCAGACGACCAACTCTGTCGTAAGGAAAGTAAGTCAATATTCACAAGTCACGCCAACACTCCCCCTCACGTTGGTGCATAGTTGTCGCAAATGCCCAACTGATCCAGTGAATTGTGAAATGCTTTACTGGAAATCGCCTTTGTCAAAATATCCGCCAATTGATCCTCGGATTTCACAAATGAAAACTGAAACACTTTAGCCTCAAGCTTCTGTTTGATGAAGTGTCGATCCACCTCAACATGTTTAGTACGATCATGCTGAACCGGATTTTGTGCAATGGTTATAGCAGCCTTGTTGTCACAAAAGAGATTCATTGTAGATGTAGGCTTATACCCAAGTTCAGTAAGGAACTTTCTTAACCGAAGAAGTTCACAAATCCCTTTACTCATGCCTCTGAACTCGGCTTCTGCACTGGATAAAGCTATTACATTATGTTTCTTACTCCTCCATGTCACCAAATTACCTCCCACAAATGTGAAGTAACCCGATGTGGATTTTCTATCTGTTACATTACCTGCCCAATCTGCATCTGAATAACCATCAATATTTAGATGACCATGCTTTAGAACATAAGTCCTTTTCCAAGTGCAAGACTTAAAATATCTAAGTATTCGAAGAATTGCATTCATGTGGTCTTCACTTGAAGAGTGCATAAATTGACTGACAATGCTCACCGCATAAGCAATGTATGGTCGAGTATGTGACAAATAGATCAATCTTCTCACTAACCTTTGGTATCTTTCTTTGTTAGTTGGAACTTGATCCGGATATTCTCCAAGATGATGATTCTAAATAATAGGAGTGTCCGCAGGTTTGCAATCTAGCATTCATGTGTCTGTCAACAAGTCCAAGACATATTTCCTTTGAGAGAGAAATATGCCTTGCTGCGATCGAGCCACCTCAATTCCCAAGAAATACTTGAGTCCACCTAGATCCTTCATCTCAAACTCCGTAGCCAAATAGTCTTGTAGCTGTGATATTTCCAGTTTATCATTCCTTATAATAATCATATCATCAACATAGATTATTAATGTTGTTACCTTCCCTTTCCGATGTTTCAAGAATAGAGTATGATCTGAGTTGCACTGTTTGAAACCATTGTTCTTCATTGCCATTGTGAACTGTCCAAACTATGCACGTGGTGACTGTTTCAATCCATACAATGCTTTTCGTAACCTACAAACTGTTCCAGTCTGAGTAGTATTATATCCAGGAGGGATGTCCATGTACACCTCCTCTGTGAGTTCGCCATGTAGAAAAGCATTCTTTACATCAAACTGGTGTAGTGGCCAATCCAAATTAGCTGCAAGGGACAATAAGACTCTGACGGTGTTTAACTTTGCAACTGGAGCAAATGTTTCTTCATAGTCTATACTGTAGGTCCATGTGTACCCTTTTGCCACAAGTCTTGCCTCGTATCGCTCGATAGATCCATCTGTATTGTGTTTTATAGTAAACACTCATCTACATCTGATAGTCTTTTTTCCTCGTGGTATAGTCTCCAATGTCCAAGTCTGATTTTTCTCAGGAGCTTTCACCTCCTCTTTTATAGCTTGGACCCACTTAGGATATTTCAATGCTTTAGAGATCTTTGGTTAGAATATGGATAGCAGACAACTGGTGCAAAAAAGCCTTGAGTGGTTCTGATAGGTTCTCAGTAGATACATGATTTGCAATTGGATACTTGGATGTCTTGCCAATATCAGGTGAATAACGGTTTGGTGGCTTCCCACGATTTTTCCTGCAAGGTAATTGATATCCAATAGTTTTATCCTCTAAATGCACAAGTCTAGTAGGAGTAATTACCTCAAGGATATTCTCAAGAGATTGGTCTGTATGGTACTGTTGAGTTAGAAGGGTCTTCATCTTGTTGTTACTGTATTGTCTGTAGGTGTGAGACTTAGATCAGAAATATCTTCACATGGATCAAGTGGGTCAGGCAATTGATCGCTATGAATGGGCAATTGATCGCTTTTTGGCAGAGAGTAATCTCATACTCCGGACTCGGGACGATAGATCATTTCTGTACAGAGAGAATTTCTTCGTTTTCCAAGTTGCTCCAGTTCTGCTCTTCACTTGTATCTCCCCATGAAACGTAGAGGAATTGGATAATGGGTCATGGAAGAACAACTTAGATTCTAGAAAGGTCACATCCAAAGTGATATAAGTATGTCGGGTAGGAGGGTGATAGCAGTAGCCTTTACGATGAGTGGCATAACCCACAAAAACACAGCAGCGTCACGGGATCAAGTTTGCTATGTTGATTTTATGGAGATGAGCGCAAGCCACACATCCAAAGATTTGGGCGTGAGTACCAAAACAAGATCATGTATTGCACAAGCACTGTAAGGGAGTTTTAAAGGTCAATACACCAGAAGGCATGCTGTTGATCAGTGAACTCTGCGGTGACAATAGCATCATCCCAGTGATGGCGACGAACATGAGGGCCAATCAGAAGTGCTCGGGCGGTTTCAAGAAGATGTCAATTCTTTCGTTCAGCAACACCATTTTGTTGAGGTGTCGAGGACAAGTCGTCTCATGGATAATTCCATGTTGTTGGAAATAAGTCGAAAGTCATGATTGACAAATTCTCCACCATTGTCTGAGCGAAGAATCTGGATTTGAGCATTAAACTGAAGTTTTCATCTGTTTGTGGAATGACTAAAACGGGAAAACACTTCGTTTTTATTCTTTAGCAAATAAAGCCATGTCATTCGTGTACAATCATCTATGAATGTGACAAACCATCGAACTCCAGAAAGAGCAAGTGATAGGGAAGGTCCCCAGACATCAGAGTGAATTAACGTAAATGGAGTAATACACTTGTTCGTACTCAACGAGAAGGGCACACGGTAACTCTTGGCCAAAATACAAGTATCACATGTGAAGTTAGAGTCCTTGAAACCCGAGAATAAATCTGGTATAAGATGCTTCATATAACTAAAAGACGGATGTCCGAATCGACTGTGCCATAACCATATTTGCTTTGGTTTGCTATCAAAGGGATGCGTCACACTTTTAGCTACGCCGAGGCTGAAGTCATCGACATAATATAGCCCCCCTCTCTCAGTACCACGACCAAGAATCTCCTTAGTGTGAATATCTTAAAGCAAATAAAAACTCGGGTAAATGAGTACACAACAATTCAATTGTTCAGTAAGCTGACTAACTAACAACAATTTAGTGGATAAAGATGGAACAAGTAAAGTATTAGATAAGTGTGAGAGAGGATGAGAGTGCAACAGCTGCGGCCCGTCACAGATAAAGTAACGCCATTGGCATTTGCAATACAGGTTCGTCGAGGTTGTGTAGTATTCAGAAAATCATTAGGATCAAACGTCATATGATCAGTTGCACCAAATCAATTATCCGAGCTCCTGGAATCAATCGCATCAGAAGTATGGAATCCATAACCGCATTCTGGTCGTATTGCATTGTCTTTGATCTTTAAGAGTAGCCCACGAATCGGGGTAGCCATGCAATTTAAAACAAGTCTCACGAGTGTGTCTCGGATCACCACAATATGCGCAATCTGGTCCATTTGTCGGGGTCGTTAGTCGAGAAGTCATAATCTGCAGCGAGAAGATGCATATGATACAGATTGAGTAGGAATTTCAGATCGGGATCTGAGCCCTGAGTCGGGGTCGGTCGAGTCGAAATCGGGTCGGGTTTGAATTAGAGACCACCCGGGGTCGAGGTCATATTGAGTGGGGATCTGGTCATCTTCGGAGTTCGAGTCGGGGTTGCCGCCATCATAGTCGGGGTCGGGTTGGGGTCGTCAAAATAGGATCGATTCCGGATCGGGTTGGGGTCATCAAAATAGGATCGATTCAGATCAAATTCGAGCCAAAGTCTGCATCTGTAGGAGTGAGCCATTTGGGCACTCAACTCATCTATGGTTGATTAAGAAGGAGAGAAGGAGTCGGTGGTGCTATCTCCATGAGGGTTGAAAAAATCATCAACCTCCATAGTGGCGGCTGGGGTTTGAAACTAGAGTTAGCAATTCCAAGATCGCCGCTCTAATACCATGTTAAAATATGAAAACTATGAGAGAATATTTGTTTGTGGGAATTTTGTGTATTCTTCTCCTTATAGGAGGTCATATTTATAATACATTGAAACATGAATGGGCAAGCAAATAATAAATTCCTAAATCTAATTACAGTAGAAAATCATGAATTAAAGTAAATCAATTACAATTATAATAGGAATTTTTGGTGTATACGGAAAGTAAATCAATATCCATAAGTCACGCCAATAGTATGTGCTACTCACATGACTAAATTTAATAGAAAATGTAACGGTAGAACCAAAGCACCGATTAATAAGGAGTTGGTGGACCATTTGAACAAATAATTTAGTTTATGGACCAAAATGTAAATCGGGTACAAATTTGAGGACCATTTGATAATTTACCCTTCTTTATAAATAAGTGCAAATGACTAATAAGTTTATCAATTGATTAATTTGTAATGGTTGACTAAATAATATAATAAGCAGCAAAAACAAACAAAAATTGTATCTTGACATTCCAAAGTACTATAAAATTATCGTCGCTTTTTATCACAAATGATTCTTGAGATTCGTGAAATTATTAGCTTTGGTCTTGTATTTTTTTGTGACATTATTGGTCCTTTATTTTTTTTTGTGACATTATTGGTCCTTTATGTTACTCTATTGCACATCAATTTGGTCTTGCCGTTAGGTTCCGTCAAAATTTATGTTAAAATGATGACATGGCACGTACGCAGTACTTACATATCCAATGAGATAATGACATGTGGATCTAAATAAAAATTTATTTTTTTAAAATAGTTTCATATTTAAAATCTAAAAAAATTGTATATGGACCATACTTTTCAAGGATGATTTAAAACACCCTTTCCCTTGAAACTGGAGGTTTCAAGACACAAACAAGATCACGATCTATTTATATATCAAAAAGCCAGAAGCATCACTATCGACATTAAACCATCATAATCATCATGAAGTTTAATTTGATTGCCTCAATGTCGCCTCAATGTGTAAGAAATTCATTCATATAAAATTACACGAGAAACAAACTTCCCAAGAAAAGAAAAATCAACCAAAGAAATGAATGTTTGAATTTTAAAAAATAGACAGTTCGAATAATTGAAATACAATGCAGGTGAGCCTGACAAGGTTGTCCCTCAAATAAACTTGTTTAAGGACTCTTGCAATTGAAGGTCATTCTTACATATATATAAACAAATTTTTTATTTTATACAATGAACTATTTATTAGAAAATGTCTTGAGTCTGTTGATTAATTCTATATTACAAGTAAAATAATAAATCGGATCTCAAATTAGATATTTCAGATCATTGAACCACTTTTTGAAATTCCAAACAATGCGATTCTTTTCCAACCTCACCAAAATGAATCCCTCTTATTGAGCTTGACCATTTATTAAGCTTGACCTAGTAGTAACTGTTGGTGAGTTCATATTCAGTTAGGATTTTAGTTTCTTACTGATAAGTGCATTATTTCCTATATTTGTGTATCTCTTATACTTGGTTTTTTTGTAGGGAAAGTTAATTAAAAATAGCATTATTACCTTTCTTTATTTTCAGCTATTCTGCACTCTTGGAAGGGCTGACTGAAAATCGACTTTTCAAATGAATTTTAGTTCAAGGCCAAATGGAGAAGAAAGCTAAGACATTGAAGATTATTGTGTCAAAGTTTCAAAATTTTCTACCAAGCCAAATGCTCCAGACCTGCAAGTCAAGACAGCCTAAGTTTGAAATCCCGTCAGAACTGCACTGTTGTAGAAGATTGATGATTTGAAGACTTTTCCGATTTTTTCTAGTGGTGGGTGATATATGCTTGGAAAGCTTAGAGATCAAGCTACATTTGTCTTCTTTTGTTTTCCAGAAGTTTTTAGGAAGTGAAAAGACCCCAAAACGTGCATGCAAGTTGGCTGACGTGTGTCCAAGTCAAAGAATGATTCTTTCCTAATTAGAATAATTTCTTAGTTAGGATTCCTTGTAATTAGCTAATTACTTTTCCTTGTATGAAAAGTTAACTTGTACTTGTATATATCTCCTCCTCTTAGAGAAATATAATATCAATCACAATTATTCAATCGTGTGGTTAGTTTGAGATATAGCTATTTTTCCTTGGTTTTATTTTGCAGTCATCTGGTTAATTACACCATAAGGACCCTTACAGAATACAAAGTGAAATGAGTTCATCTATAAATATCAACAACATTACCGTCATGATGTGTACGACTTCACCAAAATCAGTATAAATATAATCAATTGCAACTTTCATTAGAGACTTTATCAGTACGTACATTATTGGAGTTTAATTTTCTGGTTTGGCATTCTCAAAGTTGTATGTATTTAATTGCACATAAGTAAATTAGTTTATAAGAATCATGTCCATGTTGGTATAGCATGTATAGTGTATTTTATTCACCAAATTATGTCCCAATTATTTAAAAGGCCTCACTTTGAACCTAATTTATTTGTAACAGATAGTTAATCATCCTTAAATTACTAGGCTAATCTGCTTTTTTTTTCCCAACAAATATGCAAATATGCATATGCCTTGGTGTAATATTTCTCACGTTTTTGTTGTGTGTGTGAATTTTCAACATCTTGAGTACGTACTTTCCACACGGCACACAAGGCGACCAAAGATATCTGTGTTTGCATGGAAGACGACACAGATGAAGATATCTTCTTCATTAAGAAATTCTGGACCTGCCAAGGAATTTGGCGATTCTTTTTTGGACTCATTCAGGAAAATGGTTACCACACAACTACTGTAGAGTGGACGATCTTAAGTCGTCTCTAAACCAACATCAAATTCTTCAATCAAATTAATTTGTATTATTATTTATAATTTTTTTTATTAAAATAAATTAATGTTCGAAAGGCTTACGCCTCAATGCTTCAAGGCTACGCCTCGCATAGCGGACTAAAAACGCGTTGCCTCTACGCCTCGCCTTTTAAAACATTGCTCTAAACCAACATCAAATTCTTCAATCAAATCATCGAACACAAACCTGAAATCAAATTACCAAAACAAATCGTGCTGCGATTCCAAATAACGACGAAACTTTTTCCTCTGCTGACTTCCTTAGAAACAAAATGAAGATGTATTATGAATTGAATTAAGAAGCTTCTAGGCTATTAACTTACAACCAAGTGGGCTCTAGCTAGGCTATTAACTCACAACCAAGTTCGCTGCAAGTTTTCAGTTGACTTGACTTCGGATTGATAAGAAATTTACAAATGAAGCTCTATACATATTCCAAATATATACAAAATCCCATCCACGAATTTAGATTCGAAACCTTATCTAGTGCTGCTAGACTTAATAGTTGTACCGATTGAGAAGGGTTTGTTTTGTTTTGTTTTGTTTGGACATTACCTAGAAACCTTCAGGAGGGACGAACAATGGAGGCTCAGTGATTGTTGATCTTTCAGCATTTCATTTGGAGATAATTCTAATTATTTTGGGTATTTAGATTTCTGTACATAAATAATAAAGTAATGATGTGAGATATATGAATGAACAACAATATATCATGACGTTTACACATATAGTTTTACTGTAACTTAGAGGTTTAAAATGGAAATATAGGAAGCCTATGATGACAAGTTAGGTACATGGATAGATGAATCAGTATGCCCTGATAAGAGATTTCCACCATTTGATTGATTTTCATTCACATCAATATTGTTCTCCACAGCTGAGTTGTGTTGCATATCATTTGCATAATGTAAACCTCCTATAGCTGTCTCATCAGGAGTATCCATAGCATGTACTCTGGATGTTCTTTGCGTAAAAGGATGCGAAGTGAGATCTTTCTTGTCAAAATGCTTTGCCAATTCAACCATTTTCCACCGAAATGAGTTCTCAGAATGAATCGTGGTCCTCAAAGTAGGCCATTGTGAGCAAAGGAAACGGTACATGTACATCAAAAGTGAAAACATGGAGACTACACCTTCGACCGTCTGAAAAAATTTTGGCACTTTGATCATCACAGATGCTTTGGTTATTTCCAAAGGACTTCTCCTCAATTGAATCCATCTTAGATTTATCTTGAGTGACATTCAAGATTGCCCTTGACATGTAGGAGACTAGAGGAGACCCTCTTGGGAAGGCCTGATGTATTAGAAGGCAAAAAAACAATTTAGCATATGGATATAGGAAATGGAACAATTGTTGCAGCATTGTACACTCGGGTTTTTATGGATAACAATACAATCAAAGAAAATTAAGACAGAGAACTCACAAAGCCGAATCCGTCAGTTTTGTAGGTTGGTCCAACCATGGTGTACTTGGAACAATTCTTTGCAATGAACAGTTTAAGGTAAGGGATTTCATCGAAAATTGCAGCAACTCCACCATTTTTGGTTCCTTTGGATAGTGCATGCTTATAGTCCTCAATGGTTACCAAAGCTTTCAACTTGGACTCTTCAAACCTTAAATTGTCCATTAGAAACCCTTTAATAAATGAATCCTTTTGATATCCTATATTATAACCAATCCTTTTGATCTCTCTTATATCAGTAAATACAGGCTGCAATCTCTGCACTGTTAACATTGAAGGTAAACTTGCAGTGTAACTCTGTGTCAGGATAAGAACCACAAAAACCCAAATGATGAGCACTAATCTTGACCAATTGTTCACTACTTTCTCCCCTATAGCATTACAAAAGAATTATTAATTAGACCACAAGCTTCACTGAGAATTTTGAAGAAAACAAATGTTTTGGTATAAGGAGAAGAGAATTTACTATGAGCAAAGACAAGAGTTGAAAAGGAGAACGACAATATCACGCCAGTTGGTGGACCTCTAAACTCGGAGTTTACCCGGTGTTCAAGAACCCATATCACAAAACCTGTAAATATGAAGGCTGCCCCAGTTGTCAGCCAAAGATCCAAACTTAACGGCTTCAAGAAAATCCAAATATTGTCTCTTTCATTATTTTCCACCAAAACTACCATTGACACTCCTGACTCTGAATAGGGCAATGTAAAATCTACATACAATGAGCGGTTAGCTACAATTGTTGTCAGCCAAAGATCCAAACTTAACGGCTTCAAGAAAATCCAAATATTGTCTCTTTCATTATTTTCCACCAAAACTACCATTGACACTCCTGACTCTGAATAGGGCAATGTAAAATCTACATACAATGAGCGGTTAGCTACAATTGTTGTGTCTCCCACCACAGCATCATACTTCTGCATTTTAAATCACCAATTGAAAAGTACATTAGAGAAGGAGATAGGGAGAAAGAGAGGACGACCATTAATTTACCCCGTAAAATAAAACTTACCCCTTCTTTGATTTGGCAAAGAAGATCATCATATGTCCCGTTGAAGCTTAAGAAGTCATGGGGAAGCGGAAATGGTAGTTTAGCCAGTGCAGCAAAGAAGACATCAGCAGCAAATCCCGATATACTTTTGTTTTCCATTTCTAGGAATTCATTAAAACCTTCTTTAATTGGAACTCCAATCGTCAGTTTCTTTGTTGCAGGTTGGTCTGTAGTGTCCTGGCCAAATTGGTTGCTTGAGTCTTCTTTACATCAGATTTTTCTGCTTCACTATTGTCATACTTGAGCTGCCTTGACAGCCCTTTTTGTTTGTCAATCCAATATCCAATAATCCTTTCTTTATTGCCAATCACATTGAATATCTCAAAGGTTGAAAGTTCTAACTGTCTCTTGACCAACTGGAAATTCTCACTTAGGCTTTGAAATTTTGAACTGGATTGTTTCAAGAAGATTTTTACCCATGTTACTGGTTTCCAAGCTTGCAAGATTAACGACTCTACTTGTGTTATGCTTCATAGAGCTAGAACTTGTTGTTCCCACTTTCTCCAACGCCATTGCAAGTGCCCAAACTGTATCATATGCCCATAATCCAAAGAGGTTTAGGCCCTGCTGTCATCTTGTTTGGTTGTTTCCATCTTGACTGAAAGTCTTCAAGATCTTTTGTCATTGGGATATATGGCCTTACTCCCAACACACCTTCCATTGAATCCATGGTTGTCGAATTCACAGGATCTAAAAAAGTTGATAACCCTTCGGTGACAATCCAGGCATACCCTTCACTCATCATACCTGCCTTATTTGCTAGTATAAAGAATTTGGACCCAAGGGAGGCAGTCATATGCACCAGAAATATTCTAGTTGAATTTGAGTTTAACCTGCGAAGCTTCCTTAGAATTTCAGCGTCATTAGAAGATGGAGGAATGACACTTCTGTAAGGTACTCGAGCACCAACCTCCTGTATAGCGTCCACCAGATATGGAATTAAATCATTGCCATAATCGGTGTCTTCATAGACGAGAACAACTTCCAACCAGCTATAAGCTTCAATGACGGCAGCTATATGGCTTTTACTTGAGCAGTGTCATCGGGCCGTCCGGACAAAGGGCCATGAGATGGAGAAAGAGAGGGACTGGTGGCAGAGAATGAAATGATGGGAACCTTAGCCTTTCTGCCAAGCTCCATCACAAACTTCGCTTCTGCTGACCTTTGAGGTCCAATGATGGCCTGCACTTTTTCTTTCTTCATCATATACCAGGCTGCATGTATTCAACAGACAAATGGTGAATGAATAAAATTAATTAGCTAAGATCGAAAAGGCTGAGTGTGTGTGTGTGGTGAAAAATAATTTGCTGGAAAGAAGGTAGTGTATAATCCACCTTCAGATGCTGCAGTAACAATATCATCCGCTGAATCGCGGGTGCGAAGATCAAGCCTTGTTCGATAATGAGCATGCTTAGCATAAAAATCTGAGAGTGCCATGGTCATACAGCTCTCTGCAATCGCTCCAACAGACGAATTCAAGTCAAGAACTACCCCGACTGGTATTCGTATCACCTCCTTCGCCATTGAAAGCTGGATACTCCCAAGCCCGGCCAACGAAAGAATGAAGAAGAAAGATAGAATGTCCTTCTGGTTTGTCATCATTGTTAAGCTACCTGGGTTTGTCACATGCACTCTCACGTATATTTAAATTACTGTTTTTCTCTTTCGTTTTGCCTACTCTTTTTAGCTTTAAACCTTATGTACGATTTGTGTTCCAAGCTCATCCTTAATAGGAGTTTGAGAAAATGGGCAAGCATTTGGTCAACACTCATAAATGTCGATTCAATTTGCATCGCATATTGATAACTCGAGACAAGTCAATAGTCTCCTTCTGAGTACTAGTCAAGGATTGTTTTGACGGAGTAAAAAGGAACCAGAATACCTTCTTTCCAGCAAACTGAACATGAATTGACTAATGTAATGTAATCGTGCACTAATTTTTGGGTAAATTACTCAAATGGTACTCAAATTTATACCCGATTTATATTTTGGTTCCTCAATTAAATTATTTGTTCAAATGTCCATCAACTCTATATTAATTGCTCTGTTGATCCTATCGTTACATTATGTTAATGTTGCCGTCAAATGTAAGGGTAAAACCGTCCATAACTGTCCTATATTCCCCAAATAGGTGATAAAGTGATGACACATACAGTGGCGGATCAAGAATTTTGTCCATCTGGGGGCATAAAAAACAATTTCATAGCTGACACCTACAAAGTCTAGGTTTTCATAGCAATACGATATATATTATAACACATAATCTATTTCAATAATTTTTTTTTAATATATGATTTTGGGCCAAAATCTAAGGCTATAAAATATTGGACCACATCTTCATTAAGTCTTGGTTCTTGATATTTTCAATATAGGAGAGGTTTTGGGCTAAAATCTTGAAGGCTTTACTTATTTGGGGTGCTGAGTGGGGATTTTGCATGCAAAATATTAGCCACGTGTCTTGGTTTTATTGGCAAAGTGTTTGGCTAGATGGGTGAAGAAAACACTTAAGTGTGGGCAGCTGCCCACAGTAGGCATGTATTGGGTCCGCCAGTGGATACATAGGTGATAAAATGGTGATAAAGTGGTGATACATAGGTTACAAAGTGATGATAAAGTGGTGGTGATACAATGGTGATAAAAGGGTGATACATAGGTCAAAAGTCTTATTTATCCCCACAAATGTAGTATGTGTTAAAATATGAAAACTATGAGAGAATATTTGTTTGTGGGAATTTTCTATGTATTCGTCTCCTTGTAGGAGGTCATATTTATAATACAACGAAACCTGAATGGGCAAGTAAATAATAAATTCCCAAATTTATTTACAGTAGGAAATCAGGAATTAAAGTAAATCAATTACAATTATAATAGGAATTCTTGGTGTGTAAGGAAAGTAAGTCAATATCCACAAGTCACGCCAACACTCCCCCTCAAGTTGGTGCATAGATGTCGCCAATGCCCAACTGATCCAGTGAATTGTGGAATGCTTTACTGGAAATCGCCTTTGTCAAAATATCCGCCAATTGATCCTCGGATTTCACAAAATGAAACTGAAACACTTTAGCCTCAAGCTTCTGTTTGATGAAGTGTCGATCCACCTCAACATGTTTAGTACGATCATGCTGAACCGGATTCTGTGCAATGGCTATAGCAGCCTTGTTGTCACAAAAGAGATTCATTGGATGTAGGTTTATACCCAAGTTGGTAAGCAACTTTCTTAACCAAAGAAGTTCACAAATCCCTTTAGTCATGCCTGACTTCTGCACTGGATAAAGCTATTACATTATGTTTCTTACTCCTCCATGTCACTAAATTACCTCCCATAAATGTGAAGTAACCCGATGTGGATTTTTATCTGTTACATTACCTGCCCAATCTGCATCCAATAACCATCAATATTTAGATGACCATGCTTTGAGAACATAAGTCCTTTCCAGGTGCAGACTTCAAATATCTAAGTATCCGAAGAATTGCATTCATGTGGTCTTCACTTGGAGAGTGCATAAATTGACTAGTACTGACAATGCTCACCGTATAAGCAATGTATGGTCGAGTATGTGACAAATAGATCAATCTTCTCACTAATCTTTGGTATCTTTCTTTATTAGTTGGAACTTGATCCGGATATTCTCTAAGATGATGATTCTGAATAATAGGAGTGTCCGCAGGTTTGCAATCTAGCACTCATGTGTCTGTCAACAAGTCCAAGGCATATTTCCTTTGAGAGAGAAATATGCCTTGCTGCGATCGAGCCACCTTAATTCCCAAGAAATACTTGAGTCCACCTAGATCCTTCATCTCAAACTCCGTGTAGCCAAATAGTCTTGTGGTGATATTTCCTGTTTATCATTCCCAGTAATAATCATATCATCAACATAGATTATTAATGTTGTTACCTTCCCTTTCCGATGTTTCAAGAACAGAGTATGACTGAGTTGTTGCATGCATTGTTTGAAACCATTATTCTTCATTGCCATGGTGAACTGAATCGTCCAAACCATGCACGTGTGTATATATTTCAATCCATACAACAGCTTTTCTTTTAAGTGCACACTAAGTTTGTTCAGTCTAAGTAGTATTATATCCAGGAGGGATGTCCATGTACACCTCCTCCGTGAGTTCGCCATGTAGAAAAGCATTCTTTACATCAAACCTGGTGTAGTGGCCAATCCAAAAGCTGCAAGGGACAATAAGACTCTCTGACGGTGTTTCTTTGCAACAACTGGAGCAAATGTTTCTTCATAGTCTATACCATGGTCCATGTGTACCCTTTTGCCACAAGTCTTGCCTTGTATCGCTCGATAGATCCATCTGTATTGTGTTTTATAGTAAACACCCATCTACATCCGATAGTCTTTTTTTCCTCGTGGTATAGTCTCCAATGTCCAAGTCTAAATTTTGATTTTTCTCAAGAGCTTTCATCTCCTCTTTTATAGCTTGGACCCACTTAGGATATTTCAATGCTTTAGAGATCTTGGTTGGAATATGGATAGCAGACAACTGGTGCAAAAAAGCCTTGAGTGGTTCTGATAGGTTCTCAGTAGATACATGATTTGCAATTGGATACTTGGATGTCTTGCCAATATCAGGTGAATAACGGTTTGGTGGCAGGTGAATAACGGTTTGGTGGCTTCACGATTTTTTTCCTGCAAGGTAATTGCCAATAGTTTTATCCTCTAAATCCTGCACAAGTCTAGTAGGAGATTACCTCAAGGATATTCTCAAGAGTCTATTGGTCTGTTACTGTTGAGAGTTAGAAGGGCTTCATCTTGTTGTTCTTGTATTGTCTGTAGGTGTAGAGACTTAGATCTTAGAGAATCTATTCACATGGATCAAGTGGGTCAGGCAATTGATCGCTATGAATGGGCAATTGATCGCTCACGCTTTTTGGCGGGTAATCTCATACTCCAGACTGGACGATAGATCATACATTACATGCAGAGAATTTCTTCGCTTTCAAGTTGCTCCAATTCTGCTCGCTTACGTATCTCCCCATGAGAGTAAGGTGATAATAATGGGTCATGGAAGAACAACTTAGATTCCTAGAAAGGTCACATCCAAAGTGATTAAGTACGTCGGGTAGGAGGGTGATAGCAGCGTAGCCTTTCGATGAGTGGCATAACCCACAAAAACACAGCACTGCGTATACAGGGATCAAGTTTGTCACGTTGATTTTGTGGAGATGAACGAAAGCCACACATCCAAAGATTCGGGGCGTGAGTACCAAAAAGCGCAGAGGGCAGAAGGAGTATTGCAAGTGCAACTGAAGGGAGTTTTAAAGGTCAATACACTGAAGGCATGCGATTGATCGTGTGAACTGCATGTGACAATAGCATCATCGATGATGGCGACGAATATGAGGGCCAATTAGAAGTGCTTGGGCAGTTTCAAGAAGATGTCAATTCTTTCATTCAGCAACACCATTTTGTTGCGAGTGTCTGAGGACAAGTCGTCTCATGGATAATTCCATGTTGTTGGAAGTAAGTCCGAAAGTCATGATTGAAAAATTCTCCACCATTGTCTGAGCGAAGAATCTGGATTTGAGCATTAAACTTAGTTTTCATCTATTTGTGGAAGGACTAAAAACGGAAAAACACTTCGTTTTTATTCTTTAGCAAATAAAGCCATGTCATTCGTGTACAATCATCTATGAATGTGACAAACCATCGAACACCTGAAATAGCGTGATAGGGAAGGTCCCGGACATCAGAGTGAATTAACGTAAATGGAGTAATACACTTGTTCGTACTCAAGCGAGTAGGGCACACGGTGACTCTTGGCCAAAATACAAGTATCACATGTGAAGTCATTGAGTCCTTGAAACACGAGAATAAATCTGGTATAAGATGCTTCATATAACTAAAAGACGGATGTCCGAATCGACTGTGCCACAATCATATTTGCTTTGGTTTGCTATCAAAGGATATACGTCACACTGCTTTTAGCTACGCTGGGGACTGAAGTCATCGACATAATATAGCCCCCCTCTCTTAGTACTACGTACCAAGAATCTCCTTAGTGTGAATATCTTGAAGCAAATAAAAACTCAGGTAAATGAGTACACAACAATTCAATTGTTCAGTAAGTCAATGACTAATCGACAACAATTTAGTGGATAAAGATGGAAAAGTAAAGTATTAGAAGGTGAGAGAGGATGAGAGTCTGCAATAGCCAACCTCACAGATAAGTATCGCCATTGGCATTTGCATCTGAGTCACGAGGTTGTGTAGTATTCAGAAAATCATTAAGATCAAACGTCATATGATGCAGCTGCACCGAATCAATTATCAAACGGAATCAATCGTGATCGGTAAGTATGGAATCCATAACCAGTACCATTATGTCGATATGCTTGTCTTCGATCTTTAAGAGTAGCCCACGAATTGGGGTAGCCATGCAATATAAAACAAGTCTCACGAGTGTGTCTCGGATCACCACAATATGCGCAATCTGGTCTATGTGTCGGGGTCGTTAGTTTAGAAGTCATAATCAAAGAAGTAGATGCATAGGATACAAGAGGTTGAGTAGGAATTTAGATCGGATCGGAGGGCGAGTCGAGTCGGGTCGGGTAAATCGGAATCGAGTCTGGTTTAAGTAGAGACCAACCCGAGGTTGGGGTCACTGGGTGGTCTGGTCATTCTCTGAGTCAAGGTGGGGTTGTCGCCATCATAGTCTGGTCGGGTTCGGGGTTGTCAAAATAGGATCTGATTCCAGATCGGGTTCGGGGTCATCAAAATAGGATTCTTATTTATGATCAAATTCGGGGCCAAAGTCTGCATCGAGGAGCTGAGCCATCCGGCACTCAACTCATTATGGTTGGTTAAGAAGGAGAGAAGGAGTCGGTGGTGCTACCTCCATGAGGGTTGAAAAAATCATCAACCTCCATAGTGGAGGCGGGGGTTTGAAACTAGAGTCAGCAATTCCAAGATCGCGGCTCTGATACCATGTTAAAATATGAAAACTATGAGAGAATATTTGTTTGTGGGAATTTTGTGTATTCTTCTCCTTGTAGGAGGTCATATTTATAATACATTGAAACATGAATGGGCAAGTAAATAATAAATTCCTAAATCTATTTACAGTAGGAAATCAGGAATTAAAGTAAATCAATTCATAATAGGAGAATTTTTGTGTGTAAGGAAAGTAAATCAATATCCATAAGTCATGCCAACAGTATGTGCTACTACATGACTAAATTTAACAGAAAATGTAATGGTAGGACCAAAGTTGCCTGATTAATAAGGAGTTGGTGGACCATTTAAACAAATAATTTAGTTCATGGACCAAAATGTAAATCGGGTACAAATTTGAGGACCATTTGAGTAATTTACCCTTCTTTATAAATAAGTGCAAATGACAAATAAGTTTATCAATTGATTAATTTGTAATGGTTGACTAAATAATATAATAAGCAGCAAAAACAAACAAAAATTGTATCTTGACATTCCAAAGTACTATAAAATTATCGTGGCTTTTTATCACAAATGATTCTTAAGATTCGTGAAATTATTAGCTTTGGTCTTGTATTTTTTTGTGACATTATTGATCCTTTATATTACTCCTCGCACATCAATTTGGTCTTGCCGTTAGGTTCCGTCAAAATTTATGTTAAAATGATGACATGGCGTACGCAGTGATTTACATATCCAATGAGATAATGACACGTGGATCTAAATAAAAATTTATTTTTTTAAAATAGTTTCATATTTAAAATCTAAAAAAATTGTATATGGACCATACTTTTCAAGGATGATTTAAAACACCCATTTCCCTTGAAACTGAGGTTTCAAGACACAAACAAGATCACGATCTATTTATATATCAAAAGCCAGAAGCATCACTATCGACATTAAAACCATCATAATCATCATGAAGTTTAATTTGATGTGCCTCAATGTGTAAGAAATTCATTCATATAAAATTACACGAGAAACAAACTTCCCAAGAAAAGAAAAAATCAACCAAAGAAATGAATGTTGAATTTTAAAAATAGACAGTTCAATAATTGAAATACAATGCAGGTGAGCTCTGACAAGGTTGTCCCTCAAATAAACTTGTTTAAGGACTCTTGCAATTGAAGGTCATTCTTACATATATAAACAAATTTTTTATTTTATACAATGAACTATTTATTAGAAAATGTCCTGAGTCTGTTGATTAATTCTATATTACAAGTAAAATAATAAATCGGATCTCAAATTAGATATTTCAGATCATTGAACCACTTTTTGAAATTCCAAACAATGCGATTCTTTTCCACCCTCACCACAATGAATCCTTCTTATTGAGCTTGACCATTTATTAAGCTTGACCTAGTAGTAACTGTTGGTGAGTTCATATTCAGTTAGGATTTTAGTTTCTTACCGATAAGTGCATTATTTCCTATATTTGTGTATCTCTTATATTTGGTTTTTTGTAGGGAAAGTTAATTAAAAATAGCATTATATTACCTTTCCTTATTTTCAGCTATTCTGTGATCTTGGAAGGGCTGACTGAAAATCGACTTTTCAAATGAATTTTAGTGCAAGGCCAAATGGAGAAGAAAGCTAAGACATTGAAGATTATTGTGTCAAAGTTTCATAATTTTCTACCAAGCCAAATGCTCCAGACCTGCAAGTCAAGACAGCCTAAGTTTGAAATCCCGTCAGAACTGCACTGTTGTAGAAGATTGATGATTTGAAGACTTTTCCGATTTTTCCTAGTGGTGGGTGATATATGCTTGGAAAGCTTAGAGATCAAGCTACATTTGTCTTCTTTTGTTTTCCAGAAGTTTTTAGGAAGTGAAAAGACCCCAAAACGTGCATGCAAGTTGGCTGACGTGTTTCCAAGTCAAAGAATGATTCTTTCCTAATTAGAATAATTTCTTAGTTAGGATTCCTTTGTAATTAGCTAATTACTTTTCCTTGTATGAAAAGTTAACTTGTACTTGTATATATCTCCTCTTAGAGAAATATAATATTAATCACAATTATTCAATCGTGTGGTTAGTTTGAGATATAGCTATTTTTCCTTGGTTTTATTGCAGTCATCTGGTTAATTACACCATAAGGACCCTTACAGAATACAAAGTGAAATGAGTTCATCTATAAATATCAACAACATTACCGTCATGATGTGTACGACTTCACCAAAATCAGTATAAATATCATAAATTGCAACTTTCATTAGAGACTTTATCAGTACGTACATTATTGGAGTTTAATTTTCTGGTTTGGCATTCTCAAAGTTGTATGTATTTAATTGCACATAAGTAAATTAGTTTATAAGAATCATATCCATGTTGGTATAGCATGTATAGTGTATTTTATTCACCAAATTATGTCCCAATTATTTAAAAGGCCTCACTTTGAACCTAATTTATTTGTAACAGATAGTTAATCATCCTTAAATTACTAGGCTAATCTGCTTTTTTTTTTCCCAACAAATATGCAAATATGCATATGCCTTGGTGTAATATTTCTCACGTTTTTGTTGTGTGTGTGAATTTTCAACATCTTGAGTACGTACTTTCCACACGGCACACAAGGCGACCAAAGATATCTGTGTTTGCGTGGAAGACGATACAGATGAAGATATCTACTTCATTAAGAAATTCTGGACCTGCCAAGGAATTTGGCGATTCTTTTTTGGACTCATTCAGGAAAATGGTTATCGCACAACTACTGTAGAGTGGACGATCTTAAGTTGTCTCTAAACCAGTGTTTTCAAAGGCATGCCTAAGCGCGCTATCGGAGCCCGCGCCGGAGCAAGGCGGAGGGAAATCGCCTTAGGCGTACGGTTGTTTAGCTTGTTGCCCGCTTAGCGTGGTGAGGCGTGGCAAGGCGTGCGGCGGGCGAGGCGTGGAAGGCGCAGAAGCGCCGCTTTGTGGGAGCAGATATTTTCGCCTCCAATCAGCGGACGCCACGTGGAAAAGAAGATTATCTCTTTTAATTAATTAATTGAACCAGTTTATCTGGCCAATTAATTAATTGGGAATAAATATCTTAATTAAATGATATTATCTTTATTTAATAAGATAATATCATTAATTAAGATATTATCCTAATAAAGAGAAGATAATGTCACTATCTCATATATTATCTTCATAAAAAGAGATAATATCATTAAATTAGATATTATCTCAGTCCGACTCGATCCCTACGTTTGAATTTGGGTAGAGAATAAACTCAACATATTCTCTACGAAACCCTAGCCCCTAGGCTCCTATAAATAAATGACTTCATTCATCATTCAAGGTACATCTAAACATACTCCTTATACCCGAGAAAAATACTCGAAGCTCTTTCTCCCTCTCCACTCTCCATATTTTCTCACACGCCTCCACCACACACAGTTTCTCTGCTCTCCACACCCTACATAAACACTACTCCGTACCCTTGCTTAGCTTTATTGTTTTTCTACAAACACTCGAACTAACTTAGGCATCGGAGGGCCTTTGGCCAACACCTCCCTGGGTGTGGTATATTTACTCCAATCTGTTTTACAGGAATCGAGGAAGAGAGAGAAGGAAGATCGAAGGTTGAAGGATCTAGAAGCGAATATTCTCCCGTGAGATTATTTGCACAAACATTTGGTGCTTTCATTGAGAGCACGAGTTATACTAACGAGTGCTCAAGGAATTCGTTCCTCCTATTGTCCAATCCACCGAAGCCTTCCAAACAACCATGGTTGGAAGCAAGCGCACGAGGAGCAAAACCGCCGCGATGGCTAAATCCGCGACGACCCAAAGCCACTCCACCCACGATCCCGCGATCGACATGGTGGCACCACCACCTCTCACCACCGTGCCACCTACCAGACCCGCAGTCGGATCTAGCAACCTTCGTGGCACCGCCACCGAGCATGGTGGAACCTCCATCAAGGTGGGCTCGCTCACACCACTCGGGCCCGGTCTTGGAGTAACTTCAAGCATTCCCTCCATTGCCTCCACACTCGACACATGCTCCTGCATACAGATCCAATGAAACCATAGCCCATGTGCAATTGGGACTCCACACACTTCTCTCCTCCCGATCCACGAAGTCAAGCAGATCTTAATATGAGAGTTGACCAGCTAGCTCAGAGGATGACGACCAAACTCCACCAAATAAACTTGGTTCAAAACCTTGACCTTGGACAACCGGGCGAAGAGAGAATGATGGATGAACGCACCTATCGGCAGCTCGATGGGTATCAAGCAAAGTGAGTTGAGCAGAATGGCGACAAGGAGAGGACAACAACGTGATCAGCTTGCCGGCATGTCACAAGCATCGCAAGCCACACACAAAGCAACGTCGGCGAAAGACTCGGCCCACGACTTGACGTTTGCGCTCGCCTGGGCCGCAGGGAAATGTTCATGAAAGGCTGGGTTCCCAGGGAGGTCAAACGATAATCGCCGCAATGAGGATCATGAAGAGAGGCGCTCTGCTACCCGCTCGCAGAGAAATATTCATGAAAGGCTAGGCCCCCAAGGAGGTCAACTTGGTAACCCGCACAATGAGGACCGTGAAGAAAGGCACTCCACTAATCGATCTCGAAGAACCAATTCTCATCGCCAAGTTACAGAAAATCCCTCGCAAGCACGGTCCACTAACACGCCGCCTAGGCAGCGCAGCCGAGAAGATCAACCCTTGCAAACCAACGAGGAAGTTACTCGGTCTCGCCCAAATTGTAAAGGTCATCAACGTGACCGACTAGCCATGTGTGCGGAAGACGTTGAGAAGATTGTGAATAACCGACTTCGAGACTTAAAGATTGGTGGAAATTTGAAGATGCACTACGTGTTGAGGTAGACAGAGCAAACTCATCACCTTTCACCGTCGAAATTAAGCAAGGTTGCTCCTCGAAGCGATTCTCAACGCTTTCTTTTACATGCTTCAAAGGCGATTCCGATCCCGAAAGCCATCTAAACATTTTAAGAGCCTTATGATCCTCTACAAAGCCGAAGACGCGCTAATGTGCAAGGTGTTTGCAATGACTTTGCAAGGAGCAGCCGGGACTAGATCTGTTCCATACTCCTACCATCCTGGTCGATCAGAAGCCTTCAAGGAGCTTGCTTATGTCTTCACTAAAGAATACACTTCTTATGTCAATCAAGAAGAATCCTGACCATCGCTTCAACCTGCACAAGAAGTCCAATGAATCCCGAGACTACATCAAGAGGTTCAAGGCGGAGATGCAAACATTGTAGGATGTGATGACCAAATTGTGTTCTCTGCCTTCAGGGGTTGCCAACTGAATGTGAGTCAGATCGCGAGCTGACCATCTATCCTCGCCAAACACTGGTAGAAGTCTTCGCTATAGCAGAGCGCTACGCATTATGGGACGACGACCGGATCGCCACGAAGAAGGCCATGGGATCAAGAAGCTAAGCGAGCAACCAAGAGAACGGGCAAGCGCGAATCACGCGCCTCGTGAAGGTGCTTCAAAGAGCGAGAGAGCTACACCAAGTTCACTATTCCGATACACCAAATCCGCCCAAGTAAAAGACATGCCTTGGTTGAAGAAACCATCGCCTTTAAAGGGGACACAACCAAGAAGGATACCGAGATACGTGCACATTCCATGAAGGGCATGATCATTACACAAGCGACTACTTCGCCTGGAAAAGGCACCTTGAAGATCTAGTTAGAGACGGCCATTGCACGAAATTCATCGCAAGGAGGGCTATCCAGCAAATCAAGGATTGTGACGCATAGCTAACGATGAACCTCCACGAAAAAGGTCATATGGATCAACACGATCCTAGCTGACTCCAAAAGCCCGGACCTGACCACCAGGAGGCAAAAGAGAAAGATCAAGCTGGCGATTTCCGTCTCCTAAGCCGTCACTAGCTACCAAGTTGTGGAAGACGAACCTTTCATCATCTTTCAATGGAAGGAAGTTCTAAGACAATGAAATACCCATCACCTCCAAGGGTACTATCCATGAAGCTCTTCACCTATCAGCTCGGCTCTGCAAGCTAGGGTACCAAGCCTTCCTCACCTTCATTGAAGACAAGTTACTTTTGATGTTACTCATGCACTCATCTTTTTTGTTCAATAAGGCAATGTAGTCACACAGACATCAATACAAGTTCAAGCTTTTCTTTCCAATGAAGTATTCACAAAAGCAATCGACACATTTCGGGACGTGGCCAAACGGGCCCTACTCAACGACACGCTCTCTGGGACGTAGGCCAACGGGCCACTCTCATCGAGACGTTTACAAGCGTAGGCCAAACGGGACCACTATCATCGACACGTCTTCGGACGTAGGCCAAACGGGTCACACATATCGACACGTCTCTGGATGTAGGCCAAACGGGCCACTATTATCGACATGTCTCCGGACGTAGGTCAAACGGGTCACACACATCGACACGTCCCCGGACATAGGCCAAACGGGCCACTATCATCGACACGTCTCGCACGTAGGCCAAACGGGTCACACACACGACCGCTCTCAACGTAGGCCAAGCGGGTCACACACATCGACACGTCCGGACGCCGGCCGCGGGCGGACGCCGGCCTCATCGACGTCTCGGGCGTAGGCCAAAGCGGGTCACACACATCGACCGTCCCCGGACGTAGGCCAAACGGGCCACTATCGCCGACATGTTCTCCTGACGAGGCCAAACGGGTCACGCCATCGACGCCTCCTCGCACGAGGCCAAACGGGCCACTTCATCAACACGTCTCCGGGATCGACCGACATATCATATTCGGGACGAAACCAAGGGTCACACACGCGACACGCCTTTCGGGTAGGCCAACGGTCACTTTATCGACATCTAAGGCCACCAGGGACTTCATCGCCGACCGTTTGGACGTAGGCCAAACGGGTCACTCATCGACACGTCTCGGACATAGGCCATACGGGGCCCACTATCGCCGACACGCATATATTAGACCAAACGGGTCACACACATCCACAAGTCTTTGGCGTAGGCAACGGTCACTATCGACACGTCTCAAACGCATTTAAGGCCAAACGGGCGCTATCATCGACACGTCTCGGGACGTAGGCCAAACGGGTCACTCTCATCGACACGCTCGGACATAAGCCAAACGGGTCACTATCATCGACACGCTCTGCGGCGTAGGCTAAACGGGCTACTATCATCGACACGTCTCGGGCGAGGCCAAACGGTCACTCTCATTGACACGCCTCCTGATATAGGCTAAACGGGTCACCCTCATCGACACGCTCTCCTGACGTAGGCAAAACATGCCTCAACCCAAAAACACTCAAGCAGATTCACAAGACACTATGCAAATTGAAGTTGAAAAAATAATCAAATTTCCCTTAGTAAAGTGACCAACCGGCCAAAGTTCAACAAAAGAAGACGGTCAGGCAAGACCAATTACTCTAAATGAGAAAGCGACTACAAAAGCTAAAAAGAGATAAAGAAGTCTTCATCTACCCAAGACGCCAAAGAGATCCCGATCTCACAGCCACTTCATTGCTTGTCCGACACCACACCTCACAGCCTCCACCTACCTGATCCTCTACGCTCGCACCTCCTTTTGAAGGAGAAGAAATGTTGCTTCGCTTTGTTTTTCCAAGGAAAGACTTGGGAAAGTACCAAGATCGCCAAACTGACTGGATTGTGATGAACCACCACAGCACAAGTGGATGGACTTGATGTAAAGTTTATCTTGAGCGATAGACACGCTGCATCCTCGCAGGGTGGACTTGTCCACTTGGGATCAGCCACGACATTGCAGTAAGAGCCCTCGCGCTGTCGCCGTGCAAATGACTCTCTTGCTTTCTTAGCCTCTCAACCTCACTTTCAAAGGAATTGGCGACGATGAATCCACTCCTATGCTTGACTGCTCGTGACTCAGACAGTTGAAACATGATGGTTGGATGGATGAGCAGACTGCCCAGATCGACTTCCAATCTTCGACGTACAAACGACTCAAATTTCAAAATGAGCATCCGCATCTCTTTGCCTCTCAACAAGTGAGTTAGATCACGCACGGACTACTTTACGGAGCATATCAAGATCTCCAAACTCATCAGGCTTGAGCTCTCGAAGGACATGACATTAGCCTTCCTCTTTTAGGTGAAGTTTAGCAAAACACTCCTCATGTCCAGCAGCAAATCATCAAGGCTCGGACCATCCTGCTTCCATCTATCGACATCCTTAGCAGGGGCAGTCCACCAACTTCCTCCCTAAGTCGCTGCACACAGACTCGACTTACTTTGGGATGGACGCAACTCCTCTCTTCGACAACAAAGCGTACAAAATTCTCCAAGATCTTTCTAAGCTTAGAAAGTAGAAAGATAGATAAGCCCTCAGTGATTTATACAAGTTGACAACCCGGGTCAAGAAGGAATCTCAAGCTCTTTCTTACTAGGAATCAACTCCAACAACAATGTCAGAAGCCTACACCAATTGAGAATCCGATGCAAAAGGAGTCCAACTACGTAAGAAAGCTGATTGAGGGCTCGAAAAAAATAATTTCATCTCCTACATGCCACACAAGTGTCACTTGCAGGTCGGGCATTTGTGGAGCAGATATTTTCGCTCCAATCACAAAGACGCCACGTAGAAAAGAAGATTATATCTTTTTAATTAATTAATTGAACCATTTATCTGGCCAATTAATTAATTGGGATAAATATATTAATTAAATGATATTATCTTTATTTAATAAGATAATATCATTAATTAAGATATTATCCTAATAAAGAGAAGATAATGTCACTATCTCAGATATTATCTTCATAAAAAGAGATAATATCATTTAATTCAGATATTATCTCCATAAAAAGAGATAATATCATTAAATCAGATATTATCTCATCACTGATCCCATACATTTAATTTGGGTAGAGAATAAACTCAGCATATTCTCTACGTAAACCCTAGCCCCTAGGTTCCTATAAATAGATGACTTCATTCATCATTCAAGGTACATCTAAACATACTCCTTATACCCGAGAAAAATACCCGAAAGCTCTCTTTCTCCCTCTCCACTCTCCATATTTTTCCACACGGCTCCGGCCACCACACACGGTTGCTCACACCCTACATAAACACTACTCTCCCGCACTTTGCTTAACTATTGTTTTTCTACAAACACTGAACTAACTTAGGCATCGGAGGGTTTTTGGCCAACACTCCCGTGTGGTATATTTACCAATGCTTTCAGGAATCAAGGAAGAGAGAGAAGGAAGATCGAAGGTTGAAGGATCTAGAGTTAATATTCTCCCGTGAGATTATTTGCACAAACAGCTGTCTGCAAGCTTAGAGCGCGAGGAAGAAGACGACCTGACTTGAAATTTTTTTGTTAGGGTTTGTTTTAGTGAAACGACGTCGTTTCATGTAGTCAATTTGTTTTTTTTTTAAACTGAGGTGACTAAACGCACTTTGGTTTTTATTTTCAAACAAACAGCATGCCTTAAAAGGCCCCCCCCCCTAAACAAACGATATTTCCTTTTTTTTTTCTTCTAAATAAATACATTAATGGATCTATCAATATATTCCTAATGCGATAATCTCCATCAATTTTAATTCTTTCCATAAGTTCAAGCGTCTCTCTCCTTCAGTATGCAATTCTCTTTGTACAAGATTCATTTAAATATATATATGCTTTTGTTTTTTCCAAACAACACAACAACCAACTAAAAATAACACTCAAGTTCACACATAAATACCGAAAATTATAGTATTTTATGTTTCATAATGAGGAGTGGGATGCATGAATTGAGTTTTTCTTTTGATGTTAAATAAGTATTTTATGTTTTGAGATTGATTATTATGCTTGAATGACATTTAGTACTTATATTCTTTATAGAATATTCTGGCTCAATAAGAATTAGCATTACAATTAATTTGTATTATTATTTATAATTTTTTTTATTAAAATAAATTAATATTCGAAAGGCTTACGCCTCAATGCTTAGGCGCTTACGCCTACGCATAGCGGACTAAAAACGCATTGCCTCTACGCCTCGCCTTTTAAAACATTGCTCTAAACCAACATCAAATTCTTCAATCAAATATCGAACACAAACCTGAAATCAAATTACCAAAACAAATCTGCTGCGATTCCAAATAACGACGAAACTTTTTCCTCTGATGACTTCTCTTAGAAACAAAATGAAGATGTATTATGAATTGAATTAAGAAGCTTCTAGGCTATTAACTTACACCCAAGTGGGCTCTAGCTAGGCTATTAACTCACAACCAAGTTCGCTGCAAGTTTTCAGTTGACTTGACTTCGGATTGATAAGAAATTTACAAATGAAGCTCTATACATATTCCAAATATATACAAAATCCCATCCATGAATTTAGATTCGAAACCTTATCTAGTGCTGCTAGACTTAATAGTTGTACCGATTGAGAAGGGTTTGTTTTGTTTTCTTTTGTTTGGACATTACCTAGAAACCTTCAGGAGGGACGAACAACGGAGGCTCAGTGATTGTTGATCTTTCAGCATTTCATTTGGAGATAATTCTAATTATTTTGGGTATTTAGATTTCTGTACATAAATAATAAAGTAATGATGTGAGATATATGAATGAACAACAATATATCATGACGTTTACACATATAGTTTTACTGTAACTTAGAGGTTTAAAATGGAAATATAGGAAGCCTGTGATGACAAGTTAGGTACATGGATAGATGAATCAGTATGCCCTGATAAGAGATTTCCACCATTTGATTGATTTTCATTCACATCAATATTGTTCTCCACAGCTGAGTTGTGTTGCATATCATTTGCATAATGTAAACCTCCTATAGCTGTCTCATCAGGAGTATCCATAGCATGTACTCTGGATGTTCTTTGCGTAAAAGGATGCGAAGTGAGATCTTTCTTGTCAAAATGCTTTGCCAATTCAACCATTTTCCACCAAAATGAGTTCTCAGAATGAATCGTGGTCCTCAAAGTAGGCCATTGTGAGCAAAGGAAACGGTACATGTACATCAAAAGTGAAAACATGGAGACTACACCTTGCGATGATGAAGAGTCCCCCGAAGCTGTACACATGAAGGCTTCGACCGTCTGAAATTTTTTTGGCACTTTGATCATCACAGATGGTTTGGTTATTTCCCAAAGGACTTCTCCTCAATTGAATCCATCTTAGATTTATCTTGAGTGACATTCAAGATTGCCCTTGACATGTAGGAGACTAGAGGAGACCCTCTTGGGAAGGCCTGATGTATTAGAAGGCAAAAAAACAATTTAGCATATGGATATAGGAAATGGAACCATTGTTGCAGCATTGTACACTCGGGTTTTTATGGATAACAATACAATCAAAGAAAATTAAGACAGAGAACTCACAAAGCCGAATCCGTCAGTTTTGTATGTTGGTCCAACCATGGTGTACTCGGAACAATTCTTTGCAATGAACAGTTTAAGGTAAGGGATTTCATCGAAAATTGCAGCAACTCCACCATTGTTGGTTCCTTTGGATAGTGCATGCTTATAGTCCTCAATGGTTACCATAAGCTTTCAACTTGGACTCTTCAAACCTTAAATTCTCCATTAGAAACCCTTTAATAAATGAATCCTTTTGATATCCTATATTATAACCATTCCTTTTGATCTCTCTTATATCAGTAAATACAGGCTGCAATCTCTGCACTGTTAACATTGAAGCTAAACTTGCAGTGTAACTCTGTGTCAGGATAAGAACCACAAAAACCCAAATGATGAGCACTAATCTTGACCAATTGTTCACCACTTTCTCCCCTATAGCATTACAAAAGAATTATTAATTAGACCACAAGCTTCACTGAGAATTTTGAAGAAAACAAATGCTTTGGTATAAGGAGAAGAGAACTTACTATGAGCAAAGACAAGAGTTGAAAAGGAGAACGACAATATCACGCCAAGTTGTTGTTGTGGTGGACCTCTAAACTCAGAGTTTACCCGGTGTTCAAGAACCCATATCACAAAACCTGTAAATATGAAGGCTGCCCCAGTTGTCAGCCAAAGATCCAAACTTAACGGCTTCAAGAAAATCCAAATATTGTCTCTTTCATTATTTTCCACCAAAACTACCATTGACACTCCTGACTCTGAATAGGGCAATGTAAAATCTACATACAATGAGCGGTTAGCTACAATTGTTGTATCTCCCACCACAGCATCATACTTCTGCATTTTAAATCACCAATTAGAAGTACATTAGATATTGGGAGAAGAGATGACGCCATAATTTACGTAAAAATAAAACTTACCCTCTTTGATTTGGCAAAGAAGATCATCATATGTCCCACTGAATGGATGGAAGTCATGGGGAAGGGGAAATGGTAGTTTATTCACCGCAGCAAAAACACTAGAGCAGAGAATCCTGATATGTTATTGTTCTTTTCCACTTTTAGGAATTCATTAAAACCCTCTTGCACTGGAACTCCAATCCTCAGTTTCTTTGTTGCAGGCCGGTCTGTAGTGTCCCCTGGCCAGATTGCCTGCTTGAGTTTCCTCTTTACATCTGAGTCTGCCGCTTCACTGCTGTCAAACTTGGGATGTCTTGACAGCCCTTTTTGTTGATCAATCCAATATCCAATAATCCTTTCTTTATTGCCAATCACATTGAATATCTCAAAGGTTGAAGGTTCTAACTGTCTCTTGACCAACTGGAAATTCCCACTTAGGCTTTGAAATTTTGAACTTGGGATTGTTTCAAGAAGATTTTTACCCATGTTACTGGTTTCCAAGCTTGAAAGATTAATGACTCTACTTGTGTTATGCTTCATAGAGCCAGAACTTGTTGTTCTCACTTTCTCCACCGCCATTGCAAGTGCCCAAACTGTATCATATGCCCATAATCCAAAGAGGTTTAGGCCCGCAGTCATCTTGTTTGGTTGTTTCCATCTTGACTGAAAGTCTTCAAGATCTTTTGTCATTGGGATATATGGCCTTACTCCCAACACACCTTCCATTGAATCCATGGTTGTTGAATTCACAGGATCTAAAAAAGTTGATAACCCTTCGGTGACAATCCAGGCATACCCTTCACTCATCATACCTGCCTTATTTGCTAGTATAAAGAATTTGGACCCAAGGGAGGCAGTCATATGCACCAGAAATATTCTAGTTGAATTTGAGTTTAACCTGCGAAGCTCCCTAGAATTTCAGCGTCATTAGAAGATGGACGAATGACACTTCTGTAAGGTACTCGAGCACCAACCTCCTGTATAGCGTTCACCAGATATGGAATTAAATCATTGCCATAATCGGTGTCTTCATAGACGAGAACAACTTCGAACCAGCTATAAGCTTCAATGATGGCAGCTATGGCTTTACTTGAGCAGAGTCATCGAAGGCTGTCCGGACAAAAAATGGGCTACGAGATGGAGAAAGAGAGGGACTGGTGGCAGAGAATGAAATGATGGGAACCTTAGCCTTTCTGCCAAGCTCCATCACAAACTGCGCTTCTGCTGACCTTTGAGGTCCAATGATGGCCTGCACTTTTTCTTTCTTCATCATATACCAGGCTGCATGAATTAAACAGACAAATTGTTAATGAATTAAATTAATTAGCTAAGATCAAAAGATTGAGTGTATGTGTCTGTGGCGAAAAATAATTTTCTGGAAAGAAGGAATTGTCTAATCCACCTTCAGATGCTGCAGTAACAATATCATCTGCTGAATTGCGGGTGCGAAGATCAAGCCTTGTTCGATAATGAGCATGCTTAGCATAAAAATCTGAGAGTGCCATGGTCATACAGCTCTCTGCAATCGCTCCAACGGACGAATTCAAGTCAAGAACTACCTCGACTGGTATTCGTATCACCTCCTTTGCCATTGAAAGCTGGATATTCGCAAGCCCGGCCAACGAAAGAATGAAGAAGAAAGATAGAATGTCCTTCTGGTTTGTCATCATTGTTAAGCTCCCTGGGTTTGTCACATGCACTCTCACGTATATTTAAATCAATGTTTTGAAAGGCGAGGCGTTGAAGAGAGGCGTTTTATGTCTCGCAAAGCAAGGCGTAAGCCTTGAGGCGATAAGGCGCAAGCCTTTTGAACATTCAATTATCATAAATAAAAATATATTAGTATGTTAATAATATGTAAAACATATGATCCATATATGTTGTGAGGTCATTGATTCATAAATTGAAACATCTCAAGCTTTTCTTTAAGCCCTAAATTGATTTAGACTGTTATAGACTGGATATGAATTCAAATTGATGCAGACTGTTTGAATATATTGAAAGAGAGGCTTCCGTCGTTGGAAATATGTGGGTGGATATGGGAGAGAGCTAGTCAAAATTTAAACAGAGGGAAATATGATTTTTGTGAACCTTCTATTGGGTGAGGGCAGAAGATAAAAGGCACAGGAGGGACTAATTAATATAATAATTTTTTATTGTGAAGGAATTGAGGAAGTGGGACCTGAGCTTATGTTATGTTCTTAAACTTAGAAACCATAGATGTTGAAACGCTGCCGTTTTGCTTGACTCTTTAAACACAAAAGCTGTACCATACGGGATCGTTTTGAGAGAAATAAAGTTAGGTTTCATCGTCTTCTTCTCCGCTCTGCAACGCCTCTGCAATTTCACGCGTACGCTTTTGGAATTTGGCGTACGCCTCCTTAACTTGGCGTATGCCTTTAACAACAATCGCTAAACAGAGGTACGCTTGAGGCGTTTTACCATCGCCTCACGCTCTCAGGCGCGCTTAGGCATGCCTTTTAAAACATTGATTTAAATTACTGTTTTTCTCTTTCGTTTTTCCTACTCTTTTTAGCTTTAAATCTTATGTACAATTTGTGTTCCAAGCTCATCTTAATAGGAGTTTGAGAAAATGGGCAAGCATTTGGTCAACACTCATAAATATTGATTCAATTTGCATCGCATATTGATAACTCGAGACAAGTCAATAGTCTTATCCTGAGTACTATTCAAATTCAAGGATGAGAAAACACCCTTTTCCTAGTTTTGACGGAGTAAAAGGAACCAGAATACCTTCTTTCCATCAAACTGGACATGAATTGACAAATAAGTGCACTAATTCTTTATAAATAAGTGCAATTGACAAATAAGTTTATCAATTGATTAATTTGTAATGGCTGACTGAATAATATAATAAGAGCAGCAAAAACAAACAAAAACTGTATCTTGACATTCCAAAGTATACTATAAAATTATCGTGGCTTTTTATCACAAATGATTCTTGAGGTTCATGAAATTATTAGCTTTGGTCTTGTATTTTTTTTTTGTGACATTATTGGTCCTTCATGTTTTTTTGTGACATTATTGGTCCTTTATGTTACTCCTCACACATCAATTTGGCCGTTAGGTGCCATCAAAATTTCTGTTAAAATGATGACGTGGCACGTATACAGTACTCACATATCCAATGAGATAATGACACGTGGATTTAAATAAAAAATTTATTTTTTAAAAATAGTTTCATATTTAAAATCTAAATAAATTGTATAGGACCATACTTTTCAAGGATGATTTAAAACACCCTTTCCCCTTGAAACTGGAGGTTTCAAGACACAAACAAGATCGCGATCTGTTTTATATATCAAAAAGTTAGAAGCATCACTATCGACATTAAAACCATCATAATCATCATGAAATTTAATTTGATTGCCTTAATGTGTACGAAATTCATTCATATAAAATTACACGAAAAACAAACTTCCCAAGAAAAGAAAAAATCAACGAAAGAAATGAACTTGGAATTTTAAAAAGAATAATTGAAATACAATGTCATGGGAGTTATTGTTGTTGTCCTCAAATAAACTTGTTTAATGACTCTTGCAATTAAAGGTCTTACATATATAAACAATTTTTTTTATTTTATGCAATGAACTATTTATTAGAAAATGTCCTAAGTCCGTTGATTAATTTATATACTGTCTTTTGGTACATGCTTTCACGATGCAATTGGTTTTATTTTTTATTTTTTATTTTATTTTTAGAATTAAGAAAAGATAGTTATGTTCCATAAAAGTAATACCTATTATCTAATTTTGTTTTTATTTTTAATTTTTTTAATATAAAAAATGTGAATTTACCATATTATTCTCATTTAATTAATAATTTCAATTCTTAATGTTTGAATTAACCAAGGGCATTTTCTGTTATTTTGAATGTTTCACCATTCTCTGCATTTTGCTTTATATATATAGATTACAAGTAAAATAATAAATCAGATCTCAAATTAGATATTTCAGATCATTGAACCACTTTTTGAAATTCCAACCAATTCGATTCTTTTCCACCCTTACCAAAATGAATCCCTTTTATTGAGCTTGACCATTTATTAAGCTTGACCTAGTAGTAACTGTTGGTGAGTTCATATTTAGTTAGGATTTTAGTTCCTTATTGATATGTGCATTATTTCCTATATTGCATATATATTTAGTTTTTGTAGGGAAAGTTAATTAAAATAACATTATTACTTTTCCTTATTTTCAGCTATTTTGCGCTCTTGGAAGGGTTTTGACTGAAAATAGACTCTTCGAATGAATTTTAGTGCAAGACCAATTGGAGAAGAAAGCTAAGACATTGAAGATCATTGTGTCAAAGTTTCATAATTTTCTACCAAGCCAAATGCTCCTGCACTGCAAGTCAAGATGTACCTAAGGGCCACTGGGATTACTATGCCGTGAAAATAATCACTGTCTGATTTGTCGAGATAATCAAATGTGAGATAAAACACTTGGTACTAATTCCATATAATCAGAAATGATTGTCGTATAATCATTAAACCTAGTGTCTCTTCAAAACTGATTCCTGCATAATGAAAGCACTCATTAGTCATTCACTTATAGCTTCTCACCACAATTTTAATAATAAGTGATTTTCTTATGTTTACTAAACGGGTTGTGTCACATCCCGGGATCGGCTCCGCCATAGCACGATATTGTCCGCTTTATGCCTCATCTCTGCCCTCACGATTTTGTTTCTGGGAGCTCACGAGCAACTTTCCACTGGGTCACCCATCCCGGGATTGCTCTAGCCCCAACTCACTTAATCTCTGAGTTCTCATGACTGCTGATGAGTTCCCAAAAAGCCTTGTACTAAATGGAGGCGGACATGTACATATAAGGCACATCACCCCCTCTCCATTAGTCGATGTGGGATGTTACAATCCGGTATCGGAGCCACTCCGCCTCATGAAATGCATACTTACTTGAGTTAAACATCAAATAGCATCACCATCAACTCAATATGAAATAGAAATAACAAGGATATCTTTAGGATCTTCATCCTGATAAACTCAATAAATAGCATCACCATCGAAATCGAAAAGAAAAAAGCACATAAATTCAGAATCACCAACGGATAATGAAAAATTGTTAGTTAAATTTAGTGATAATCTGAATGTTTAATCAACTAAAGGCAAGGGAACAAAGGAAATTGCCATACTGTAAGATTAGTGCTGACTACTACCATTCCATATGCTTTGCAACTGCATCAGGCCTGAAATTGTTACACTCAATCATGAGAAAGAGGACTAAATTTTATATGACAAAATCAATGATTAACTACAAAGACATAATAACCTTCATCCGTCATACCATCTTGAGGACTAAATTATTCAATTATAAAATTATGAGCTATTCCAAATATGATTCATTCCGCCACCCTAAGCTCATTCACATTTGTTTAGACTTTAATTAACCCAAAGATTATTAAGCAAGTCCTAACTGAAGCAACGTGTTAATAACCTGAAGAAGTGCTAACAGTGCACTGACCCGAGAGAAGATGAAATCCATTCCCTAAGGGAACATTCAACATAGTTTCAGCTGTTGTAAAGGTCTTCAAAACTACCACAACTGCAAATATCAAAAGAATTATATATGCCACAAATATTTTTCAGAAACGGACTCTTTATGGGCCATCCTCTCCAGCAAACATTCGGTTACTCTTTTCTTTGAGGGATGCAGCCTGCATTGTGGCATAGACAACATTAATTAGAAAGCACTATATTCACCCAATCCCTTCACCCCACAAGACACTAGTTACGAATGGGCCAACCCCACCCTACCAACTCTTCCTGTGCGTGGTACGCTGCCGTGAGTAAAGATCCCGTCGAACTCACAATTAAGGTTATGTTTGTTTTAGGTGAACCCGAGATGCTACTAAGATTGAATCCCGTGACTAAACTCATGCATCCGACTATGGAGATCTAAACGAGTCGCTAAAACTCCAGCTTGATGTATTTGCAGAGATGCCGACCAGCCATGAAAATGAAACTGGAAAAAAAAAACGCCATTCAAGTTTTAAAATGCCGCTTATAGGCCGGGGGTCATTTTATAATTGTCACATCCCGCTTCCGCTCACAGTCCGCCAGAAAGACGATATTGTCGCGCCCCTATCTACCCACGGTTTTGTTTTGGGAGCTCACGAGCAACTTCCCAAGAGGTCACCCATCCCGATTGTTGTAGCCCGCTCAGCCTCATCTCGCTTAACTTCTGAGTTCCCATGACTGTGTGAGTCGCGAGTGGCTTTGATACCAAATTGTCACATTCCGATTGCCCACCAGACGATATTGTCCGCTGGCCCTCTCCTCGCCTCACGGCTTGTTTCTGAGCTCACGAACAACTTCAGGGTCATCCCGGGATTGCTCTAGCCCCTAACTCGCTTAACTTCGAGTTCTTATGACCAAGTCGCTGAACTCCCAAAAGGCCTTGTACTAGATAGAGGCGGGCATATACATATAAGGCACATCACCCCTTCTCCGTTGGTCGATGTGGGATGTTACAGGTTGGGCTTCCCAATTTTTTTTAAAAAATCACTTATCATCCCAAATAGGCAACCAAACGGGCACTAAGTTTGAAATCCCGTCAAAACTGCACTATTGTGGAAGATTGATGATTTGAAGACTTTTCCGATTTTTTCTAGTGGCGTGTGATATATGCTTGGAAAGCTTAGAGATGAAGTTACATTTCCCCTTTTTTTTTTCTTTTTTTTTTTCAGAATCTTCTAGGAAGTGAAAAGACCCCAAAACGTGCATGCAAGGTTGACGTGTTTCCAAGTCAAAAAAGGATTCTTTCCTAATTAGAATAATTTCATAATTTCATAATTAGGATTCCTTGTAATTAGCTAATTACTTTTCCTTGTAGGAAAAGTTAACTTGTACTTATATATATGTACTCCTCTTCGAGAAATATAATATAAATCACAATTATTGAATCGTGTGTTTATTTTGAGGTATAGCTATTTTTCCTTGGTTCAGAAAACAAAGTGGAATGAGTTCATCCATAATTATCAACAACATTACCGTCATAATGTGTACGACTTCATCAAAAGCAGTGTAAATGCGGTTGTATTAATCAATTGCAACTTTCATTAAAGACTTTTTTGGTACATTATTGGAGTTTAATTTTCTGGTTTAGCATTCTCAAAGTTGTATGTATTTAATTGCACATAAGTAAATTAGTTTCTATGAATCATGTTTATGTTGGTATAGCATGTATAGTGTATTTTATTCACCAAATAATTAGGTCCCATTTATTTAAAAGGCCTCACTTTGAACCTAATTTATTTGTAACACATAGTTAATCATCCTTAAATTTCTAGGCTAATCTGCTTTTTTTTTGGGGGGTGGGCAAATATGCAAATATGCATATGCCTTGGTGTAATATTTCTCACATTTTTGTTGTGTGTGTGAATTTTCAATATCTTGAGTTCGTACATTCCACACGGCACATGGCTTAGTGGTTATTTGGCTGCACTTGCACGGCTTAATGGTTATAGGAAAAAACAAAGGATCAATTCCACTTTAAAGAGACATGCTGTAAAAATAGACCCGTTCTGAAATTTATTATCTAGATGGGAATCAAGAACAAGAAAATTCGAAGTTAGAAATTTTTTTATTTTTTTATTTTTAAAAGGGATCTCTTCTGGTTTGAAAAACCTATTGTGACTACTCTTTTCGACCATACACGGTGGAATCATCTGTTGGAATATAAAAAAAAACAATCGATTTGAAAATTATGCAAGAAATGAAACGTCACAATATTTTGACACTTAACAACAACATGACTAAATATGCAAATATACTCGTCTTCAACGGTGACAAAGATATCTGTGTTTGCTTGGAAGACAACACAAATGAAAATATCTTCTTCATTAACAAATCCTGGCCCTGCATTAATTGCGTGCCCGCATGCTTCGATTTGGAGGTTCTGTTTTTTTGACTCATTTAGGAAAATGGTTACCAGGTCTAATCACCACTATTGTAGAGGTGCCCAGTTAATTATTTTATAAATGATGCTTTAAATTCCAAACTAATGCTGCTAGACTAAATAATTAATAGGAATGACTAAGTGTCAACATGAGCTGCAATTGGGAGATTTACTGAGCATCTCCAACCGATTGTCTGCCACATAGACATTCTAGCTAATAACATTTCACATCACTCCAACCGATATGTTAAAGTTGATGTGGAATGAAGGCTAAAGGTTGAGATGTTATTTTTGACATCTCAAAAGCAAGATGTCAAATGAATATTTTATTATTTTTTCTTTTCTTTTCTTATTAATTAAAAATGAATCAACACTAAAATGTAATAAAGTAATAATTTAATTTCATATCTGGAAACAGAAACAGATAAGACAAATCATTACATCACCATCAAATTTAAATTTGATGTTTGTATTTGACATCTCTTGAGATGCTCTAAGAGCATTTCTAACCGAGTATGTCACGTAACGCTACATGTAAATTTAACAACTAGAAATAACATTTCACATCACTCCAATTGATATGTCAAAGCTGATGTGGAATGAAGGTTGGAGGTTGAGATGATATTTTTGACATTCCAAAAGCAAGATGTCAAATGAATATTATATTATTATTTTTTCTTTTCTTTTTAATTAAAAATAAATCAACACTAAAATGTAATAAAATAATAATTTAATTTGACATATATCGCGTGTGGTAAACAGTGTAGATGTACGATGTCAAATTGCCACATCAGCCATCAAATTTAAATTTGATGTTTGGTATTTGACATTTCTCTTGGAGATTGCCTGCTTGAGTTTCTTTGTTGCAGGCCGGTCTGTAGTGTCCCCATGGCCAGATTGCCTGCTTGAGTTTCCTCTTTACATCTGAGTTTGCTGCTTCACTGCTGTCAGACTTCGGATGTCTTGAGAGTACTTTTTCTGGTTTAATCCAATATCCAATAATCCTTTCTTTATTGCCAATCACATTGAATATCTCAAAGTCTGAAGCTTCTAACTGTCCCTTGACTAGCTGAAAATTCCCACTTAACCTTCTAAATTTTAAACTTAGGACTGTTTCAACAAGAGTTTTACCCATTGCACTGGTTCCCAAGGTTGCAAGATTCGTGCTAACATTTTGTTTCATAGAGCTAGAATTTTCTATTCCAACCTTCTCCACTGCCATTGTCAATGCCCAAACCGTATCATATGCCCATAACAAAGAGATTGAGGCCTGCAGTCATCTTGTTTGGTTTTTTCCATCTTATCATGAAGTCTTCATGATATTTTGTCATTGGTATATGTGGCCTTACTCCCAACACACCTTCCGTTGAATCCATGGCTTCCGAACTCACAGGATCTAACAAAGTTGATAGCCCTTCTGTAACAATCCATGCATACCCTTCGCTCATCATACCTATCTTCTTCGCTAGTATGAAGAATTTGGACCCAAGGGAGGCAGTCATATGCACCGGAAATATTCTTGTTGAAGTTGAGTTTAACCTGCGAAGCTCCCTTCTAATTTCAGCATCATTAGAAGATGGAGGAATGACACTTCTGTAACGTACTCGAGCACCAACCTCCTGGATAGCGTCCGCCAGATAAGGAATTAAACCATTGCCATAATCGGTGTCTTCATAGACGAGAATCCAACCAGCTATAAGCTTCAATGATGGCAGCTATGGCGTTTACTTGAGCAGAGCCATTAAAGGCTGTCCGGACAAAAACAGGGCTGCGAGATGGAGAAAGAGAGGGACTGGTGGCAGAGAATGAAATGATGGGAACCTTAGCCTTTCTGCCAAGCTCCATCACAAACTTTGCTTCTGCTGACCTTTGAGGTCCAATGATGGCCTGCACTTTTTCTTTCTTCATCATATACCAGGCTGCATGAATTCAACAGACAAATGGTGAATGAATTAAATTAATTAGCTAAGATCAAAAGGCTGAGTGTATGTGTGTGTGGCCAAAAATATATAGCTGGAAAGAAGGTAGTGTCTAATCCACCTTCAGATGCTGCAGTAACAATATCATCCGCTGAATCCCGGATGCGAAGATCAAGCCTTGTTCGATAATGAGCATGCTTAGCATAAAAATCTGAGAGTGCCATGGTCGTACAGCTCTCTGCAATCGCTCCAACAGAGGAATTCAAGTCAAGAACTACCCCAACTGGTATTCGTATCACCTCCTTTGCCATTGAAAGCTGGATAATCTCAAGCCCGGCCAACGAAAGAATGAAGAAGAAAGATAGAAGGTGCTTCTGGTTTGTCATCATTAAGCTACCAGGGTTTGTCTCATGCACTCTCACATATATTTAAATTACTGTTTCTCTCTTTCGATTTGCCTACTCTTTTTAGCTTTAGGGTTTAGGGTCAACACTGGTACTATGAAATTATCATGGCTTTTTATCACAAATGATCCTTGAGAGGTTCGTGAAATTATTAGCTTTGGTCCTGTATTTTTTTTGTGACATTATTGGTCATTTATGTTTTTTTGTGACATTATTTGTCGTTTATGTTACTCCTCATATATCAATTTGGTCATGCCGTTAGGTTCCGTCAAAATTTCTGTTAAAATGATGACGTAGGCACATATCCAATGAGATAATGACACATGGATCTAAATAAAAAATTTATTTTTTAAAAATAGTTTCGTATTTAAAATCTAAAAAAATTGTATATGGACCATACTTTTCAAGGATGATTTAAAACACCCTTTCCCTTGAAAATGGGCAAGCATTTGGTCAACACTCATAAATGTTGATTCAATTTGCATCACTTGATAACTCGAGACAAAGTCAATACCGGTCTCTTTCTGAGATCGAAGTCAATTTGCATCACTTGCATCACTCATAAATGAATGTGCAAACCGACTTAACAAAGTCGTTGAATACAAAAAAATCTGAGATCAAAGTGTGCTTTAACATAGGAGCTGATTTCCACACTTCCATTTTTTTCACTTACACTTTCTTTTATTTTTTAATACTTTTTAATTAATTTTTTTTTTTTTTATTCTCTCTCCTTCCACCTCCTAAAATAGGGAGTCATTTAGGAGCCTCCTAAATCTGAGAGAGAGAAGGACTCCTAGTGGCTCCCTATAATTTAATGCTGCTTTATATAGTAAGTATTTCAAACCTTTATTTAAAGCTAACTATTTTTATTTTTTAATAGAGATGGACCAATAAAAAAGAGTTATAGCATTTATGACTCTCCAAATTATAGAGTATGGTTAGAGTTACATTTTTTAGAGAGCTCCTAAAATAGCTTTCTTATATTCTTAGCCAAATTTTAGCTAAGAAATAGAGAGCATCATTGTGGATGCTCTTACTCTACATTATTTTCTTTTTACTTCACTTTTATATTATTTCTTCTTTTTTTCCCCTTCAATTTTGAAAATCAAAATAAAAAAGAGAAAACAAAATATAAAAAACCCCTCCTGTGTTGTACCTAACTCAGATTAATTCCACTCTATTCGCTTACTCTCCCACAAGCCACCACCTCCTCTCTTCCTCCATTTTTCTTTCTTTCTTTTTCCATACCCACCAATCTCTCCGTCTCTCTCTTTGAGATTTGGGTTTGTTTTTCAATTTTTATATATATTGATTTTGATTAGTTACCATTGTGGGGGTTTGGATGGGGAGATTAATCTTGGGTGGGTTTGGGGTGATGGGGTGAGGGATTGATGGGGGTGGCTTTGATGGTGGTTGGAAGGATGTTGTTGTTGAACTGGGGGTGGAGGCTGCAGTGAAACTGATGTTGTGTGTGTAGAGGAAGTTGGGTGGCTGAAGAATGGTTGGGTATGATTTGGTTTGGTGGGTTGGTTTTTGATATGATTCTTTGGATTACTTGGTTGGTTTTATGATTTTATTTTTTGGAAGTTGATTATCTTGGGGTGTATTCAATTAGGATTGTATACGATTTTGAATTTTTTTTTTAAGTGGCAGATTTCCTGGAATTATATAACTCCTATAGGTTTTACCCGGATTTTTAATAAACTTGTATAGGCTTTTATTATAGACTTCCATACTTTTGTATGAACTTTTATTATAGATTCAGATATATTTGTATAGACTTCCCAATACTACTTTCTTTTATCACTCTTTCTTCCCAACACTATTTTCTTTAAACTATCTTGACCTAGCCATTAGTCGACCATCCCTCTTTTCTTTTTCTTTTTTTCCAAATTCTTCCTCTACTTGTGTGCACAACAATGAATTTTCCTTTGAAATTTCCATGAGTTGGAAACTTTCATACCTAAACAATGAATTTTCCTTTGAAATTTCCATGAGTAGGAAACTTTCATACCTAAACAATGAATTTCCTTTTGAAATTTCCAAGAGTTGAAAATTTCCCTTTGATTTTGTTCACGAAAACAAGCGAACTCTTCGTCCAAAAATTCAAATTAAAAAACAAAAACAAAAACAACCCTTTGTTCAAAAAGCAAGAGCCCTATCATTTGGTAGTGTTATGGGTGATGGAAATATATCTCAACCTTCCGCCGCCTTGACGTTGGCTTCACGCTGAGAGATCTCCAAGGGGAACTTATCGGAGATCGAGAAATTCTCTAAGCCGAGCTTTCCTCCCCAACTCTAACTGGTTGATTTGAAGAAATCACTAATAGAGGAGCATTGCTTAATACATGACGCTTGTAACCACCCAAGGTCAGTGCATGGCTTAGTGCATTGTTTGCCAAAAGATGGAAAAATTTTTAACATAAAGAGGAAAATGTCATGAAATGTCACATTCCGGGATCGGCTTTGAGCATAATATTGTCCGCTTTGGCCCTCTTCTCTCGCCCCTCACGGTTTTGTTCTGGAAACTCACGAGCAATCTTCCCATTGGCTCATCCATCCATCCTTCCTGGACTTCTAGCCCTACCTTGCTTAACTTCGGAGTTCCCATGACTCCGAAGTCAATAAGCTCCCAAAAGGCCTCGTGCTAGATGGAGATAGACATGTACATATAAGGCACATCACCCCCTCTCCGTTAGTCAATGTGGGATGTTACAATCCACCCCCTTAGGGGCTCGACGTCCTCGTCGGTACATTTGCACCATACGGCAGAGTGGCTCGATACCAAATTGTCACATTCCGAGATCGACTCACTGTAGCACGATATTGTACGCTTTGGGCCCCCTCTCTACCCTTATGGTTTTGTTTCTAGGAGCTCACGAGCAACTTCCTAGTGGGTCACCCATCCTGGGATTGCTCTAGCCCCAACTCGCTTAACTTTGGAGTTCCCATGACCCGAAGCGAAGTCACTGAGCTCCCAAAAGGCCCCGTGCTAAATGGAGGTGGGCATGTACATATAAGGCACATCACTCCCTCTCCGTTAGTCGATGTGGGATGTTACATGAAATCTTTGGGGTGGAGGTTGGACTTATGTTGGCCTTTATTATTTATACCTAAACCCTACAAATTCTCCAAACTCCAACACTTAATTAAATTCTTCCAAATCTATCTCTTTTTGAATACAGGTAAATTTATTTGGACTTTTTCCAAGTCCTAATTGAATACACCCACATTTAGATTGACATTTTAAAAGTTCAAACAAGTCTAGATTAAATATACCCAAACTTTTATAGACTTTTTAAAAGTTTGTATAAATCCAAATTGAATACACCTGGATTTTTAAAATCTTTTTAAACGCTCTAGAATCCTAATTGAATACACCCCCTTAAAGTTTGATTTGATCTATTGGACGAAGAACCAGAAGAAGGCATGGAGTTGGGATGGTGTTGGTTAGGGCCTCGCCGGAATCCAGACAAAGTGAGACATATATGTGTGAAAATGGAGTAAAGTGAGACAAAATGAGTTTCAGGGGCCAAAGTGAGACTCAAATATACTTTAAGGGGGTATATCAAAAAATAAGCCAAAAAAATATTGAAAAATAAGGGCAAGTGAAAATAAAGTAAAAAGAAAAAGAAATGGTATAAAAGTGAAGTGAAAATAAATTAATGTAAATTAAGGGTAGAATAGGAAAAATAAAAAATAAAAGGGAAATAAGCTGGTGTAATCAGGTTTTAGAAATAGTGTGCTGAAATGATCAAGCTACAAATTGTGTTCTAATATAATCACTTGGGGATGTGAAATGACCAAACTGCCCTTCATATAAAAACATATCTATTGGGGAGTTATTGGCCATTGATTGCTGACCGAAAACTCTGATTCGCCTCTCGCTCTTCTTCCTCTCTCGCTTTATCTCTCCATCGTCGCTCCTGACCACCACCACTGCTCTCCCACTCTCATGAAATCCATCCTCACACAATTTCTCAACAAAAAAAACTCAATCTTTATCCCCTATCTAGGGTTATCTAGTCTTACAAGTCTAACCCAGAAAAATAAAAGCTTAGCCAAAGCCTTGAATACATGTCCTTTATGTTTTAATCCTTTATATTTTCTTTCCTGAGAAGAAATAATGGACACAATGGACGAAATCAGAGTCGATTTGCTACCTTCTGATAGCATTTACTTCATTGTGGGAATCATTAACAAGAGATGTGAATCACTTCCAAAATGTCCATTCTTGCCGCAGTGGGCTATCGGATTCTTGTCTCGGATTGTTGAAACGGGGCATCCAGGTATTTATTTATAACCTTTCTGTTCTGATTACATTTGGACCTTTGCGTTTCTATTTTTATTGAAATCATTTTGTGAGCTTTTCAATATGTGTATTTCTTTTGGGATTCTTTCAATTGTCTGTTTCTGGGTTGTTGTTCTATCGGTCCTGTTCTCACGTATGGATTTATAGTGCTAGAGCTAAATAAGATATATTAAAGTATATTTTAAATCTTGGAGTGGTCTTCTTTATTAAAAAAGGATCAGTTTTCTTTGTAAAGATTCCCCCTTTGTTTATGTGTATGTATGTGCATACATATAGCTCTTGATATTTATCAGAGGTTTATTTCAATTCCTGGATAATAAGGTACCTGTTTCGATGGCTGAAATTGCACTCAAAATTCTTGGAGGAAGATTAACTGCTATAAATCAAGTAAACATGTAACAAGAAATGAAATCCTTGAACCTAGCTAGTAGAATTCTTTTGTGAGTTAGCTTTGATATTTTAAGCAAGAAATTGATGTGGGTAGTTCAGCAACAAACTATATGGGTTTGGATTGGATCATATCTAACTTTGTCTTCTGCTTATTTTATAGTTAATGATCATTTCTGGAGTGTCCATTTCCTTCAAAAATGGGGTACTAGAAAGCTGGAGGGCTTTAGCACTCATAGGTGATTTACTTAGACAGACTCTGCTTTTGAATACTTATCTAATATAGTAGTAGAGTGCTCATTTGTGTGGTGATTGCAGGACTAGTTCCTTGTGCAGTGACCATTGGTTGATGGAATCTTGAGAATTTTGACAGCACAGTGCATCACATTGGTTGATGGAATCTTGAGAGAGATTTCCAAACCACAAAAATATTGAATTGCTATTGTTTACCCCACAAAATCATTGTCCCTACTTCCTTTTCATTTGTTGCAATGATTATTTGGCATTGATTGGTTTATTTATTTTGCTTTTGTTTTTGCCTCTGGTACTGTGTTCATGTCCTTGCTTGCTAGTTCCCTTTTTGGAGTTTTCAAAGGTGTAGCTTTGGTGGTTTTCAATGCCACTGCTAGTGCATCTTCTTCTTATTTCTTGTCAAAGTTGATAGGGAGGCACATTGTCTTCTCTATTAGGCTTGACAAGCTGCAGTTTTTCCAAAACCAGGTAAATTCAAATTCTCCATATCTCTCATTGATTGGCTCTCTCTCTCACAAACGAGCTACTTAAGTAGCTATCAAACGGTCAACAGTGAACGTTAAATACTGCACCATCATCACCCTCTTCACCAACCCACTTTGCTCGCTGCATTTTTTGTACAAGAGCTCCACGCTTCTTTGATCGATTTGCTTCGAGTTAGCTCAAAAAACTTAAACTGCAATGCTTCTAATTCTACTTTGAAAGATTGGAATGAAATGAGCAAGTTTCTTGGCGGTTGGCCCCCAATTCTGGAACTAATTATCTGGGATTAGTTCACTGCTCAAAAAATTCATGTTTTCCTCATTGCCCTTTCTTGTTAATTTGTTTGTGCAGCTGGTTGGCTTCTAATCCAGTAGTTAATTGATCATTGAAATGGCACAAGAAGTTGTAAATTCAGATGAGGTAATCTCTTGTGCATTTATAATTGCACCAACCTTTCTTTTGATGTTTCTGTTTTTAGTTTTCTTCTTGCAAATAGTGAACATGATAACTGTCTGCTAATTAGTAATTACCATATGGGTGTTTATGTAATCTTTTAGGTTGTTATTGGAGAAGAAATAGACCATGTAAGGTTGATCACCTTGAACAGGCCTCGTCATTTGAATGTCATCTCATCAAAAGTCGTATGCTCACAAAGTCAACTAGTTTTGTTCAAGTTCTTAATTCACTTTTTTTCACTGCAATCAGGTTTCTTTGCTAGCAGAATACTTGGAAAAGTGGGAAAAATATGATAAAGCTGAGCTTGTAATTATCAAGGTTACTTCCAATTTTTCCTAAAATCTTGAACTAGCATTGGTGGTCGTGGTTTAATAGATCAATGCACAACTTCAGTGAAGTCTTCAATTCCATATAGAGCCATTTAGATATTAGCCACTTGATATGCTTTGGTGTTCTTGTATAGGGATCGGGTCGAGCTTTTTCAGCCGGTGGGGACTTGAAGATGTTCTATGATGGCAGGAACTCAAGTAAATGCTTTCTCTTGTGAAAATATTTAAGTTCCTAATATATACAGAAAGTGAAGTTGCTCATGAACCTTCTTTGGCAGAGGATTCCTGCCTTGAAGTGGCTTTACAGAATGTATTGGCTTGGCTATCACATTCATACTTATAAGAAAACCTAGGTAATGCTTGAAATAAAGTAATCCTATCGCCTGTATTTTCCATTCGAAAATGAGTTCCCTATAGACTGTATGATTCCAAGTTTATGCCACTATTTAAGGATATCACTGAAGAATTCATGTTATCAATAGGTGGCTCTGGTCCATGGAATTTCAATGGGTGGAGGCACATCTTTAATGGTCCCAATGAAGTTCTCTGTAGTCACAGAAAAAACTGTGAGTATGAATATGATCCTAGTGGGATGTTTATAGAAACATGTCTATCTTTAGTGTTTTCTGGCTTGATATCTATCTCTGCATAATGACATCAAAATTTTCTGTGGTGTATTTCATGATAGGTATTTGCAACTCCGGAAGCTAGTATTGGCTTTCATACTGATTGTGGTTTCTCATATGTATCCCATCTTCTTGGGCATCTCGGTAAGCATGCAAATATAGAGGAAAATAGTTTTTCCTGGATTTTACTGAAATTGATTGGTATTGTGGGGGGAACGCAGGGGAGTTCTTTGCCTTAACAGGAGCAAGACTGAATGGTAAGGAATTGGTTGTAGCTGGATTGGCAACCCATTTTGTCCCTCTTGAGGTGATTTTCTCATTCCTTCCCTATAATTTTCTTCCTCTGAAACCAAGTCTCGGAAGTATTAGCTCACAAGATTTGCCCCTTTAAATTATCTGCAAAGATAAGGGACTGCATTATACACATCCATTATTATTAGATTCTTTGATATAATTCTTCTTCATAGTTACTATGTCAAACTAAAATTTTCTATTAAACTGTTTTTGTTCATAATAAATTATCTGATCTAGAGAAGCGTTTGATAAGCTTAAACTCTGGAGATGAGAATGCAGTCAAAGCTGTGATTGAAGAATTTGCAGTGGAAGTCCAGCCTGATGAAGAAAGTGTTTTAAACAAGTAATAAATCTTAGTTGCTGGTGTTTAATTGTTAATTCCACTTCAATCCTTAACATTAACATGCAAAGCTCCATATCTCGATCTCAATAACCTTTCCTTACCTTTCAGGTAGTCAATAATTGATGAGTGCTTCTCCAAAGATACATCACAAGGATAAGGAAAGGTCTGATACTAGCTGGTTATGTCACTGTCAGGTATGTGTCTTTCACTTCTATGAAATAATTGGGTTAAATTATGAAGTTCAATTTTGGTCTCAGAACATCACAAGGAATTATCATAACTATACTCAAATCTTGAAGGATTCTATGCTCAAATGACCCAAAATAAAAATCACTATCCAAAAATAGATATGATTGTTATTTTTTGAATAGAGGAAGATCAATAAACCTTCATCTCAGTCATCTCAATCCACACTGTTTACTCATGCAGAAAAAGATAAAATTCTCTTTAGCAAAATTGTTAGTTTTCTAATTTCGGAAGAGAAAGTATCAATTTTGGAGAATGGTTTTTATTTTGGTTAATTTCACAAAGTGGTTGGAGCTCAAACCACATGCCACCAACATGTTAAGGTGCTGAAATAGAGTTAGGCCTAATCTATGAAGGACAATTATATTGGTGATTTATCTGAGTTCTCTGGTGTTACTGGTTATGCCTATGTATCTCTGACTCTGTTTTTTCCTCAGGTTGGATTAGCTCTTGGAGAGTTGCGAAAGGAAAATAATTTCCTAAGAAGCCTTTGGCCAGTAACTAATCCACCTTCAAGTCAAGAACATCTTTTACATCCTCAACTTTTACAAAAGCCTCTCCGCCACCCATTCCTTGCTTGAGGGTATTTTGACGTTGCAGGAGTGTAAAACGTGATTCCAATAAGGACGTCGTGTCCTTTTTGTAATATGTTGTAGATTATGAATATATAGTGGGAATGTGGAGTTTTTGTATTGCCATTGTATTGCTTCCGTATTGCATTTGTATTGTCATCATATTGTCATTGTAGTGTTGTGGTAGTACCTGGTTATTGCACTTATATTTGTTTCTTGTCACTAGTTTTTTCAAGTCTGTCTTGTGAATGAACTTATAAGGATATTTTGTAAAAGAAAACACAGGAAAATGCTAGATCATTATTCATTATCATATAAATAAGGTACAAGAAGCACCGTATATGCATCTCTTCAATATGATTGATTCGTGTTCAGCTATTGGTGTAAGAATGTGATTCCATTATTGTTTATTTATTTATTATTTATTATTTATTATTGTAAGAATGTGATTCCATTAATGACGTCACATCCTTTTAAGAAATCAAACTCATAGTTGCTTCCCCTGCAAGAAATTATATTAATTAAGAAAACCAACCAAAAAGCAATGGCACATAAATTATGAAGTGGTAGCAGACATGCAATACAAAAACAATACGGTAGCAATAAACGAGCAATACAGTGGCAATAGACCAGCAATAAAAAGGCAATAAAAATACAATAAACAAGTTTGGGGCTTTTCTTTTTCTTGTGCAATTTGAAAAGAGAAGGGGAAAGAAACAGAAAGTGATTATATCAGACATTTCCCCTTACAAAATTTTATACTGATAATGATAGCCACCCCAAGCTAAGGACGGCTCGGCATAAATTAATACAACTTCAGTCAGACTATGGCATTATACATATCCCTTGAAATGCAATATACAAATTGCTGGCTCAACGAAGAGTAACAAAATTTTGATTCCAAATCCAACATTTCAGTACAAATTGATGACTATAATGTCTGCGTCCATCTTGAAGATGAAATTCTTTCCACCATCTTGGAGGCCTGACATAATGCTCTTTGATAGTCACCCACCCTTCTTTAAAAAAAGTTCATCTTTCCTCTGCAGGAAAAAAGAGAAAAGAAAAAAGAAAAACCAAGATCAAGATCAAGATCAATTGTCCTCCAAAAATATAGCTTAATTCTGCAGAAGATACTAGAGATGATTTGAGGCCATTAATACTCGAGGGCTGTCCTTCAAGCTTAAGTAATTCATCATGCATCTAATCCATAATGAAGCTAAGGGAATTCCTGAGCATCTTCTTGTCTGAAAAACAAAAATAGTTTCAATAGGCAACTTAAAATAGAAAGTAGAATATAGACATGCTGCCATAAATATTTACACCAGACAGAGAAGAAACTAAACAATACAAATTTAATCCTTTGGTAATTACTCTTGAAGTGTTCTAGGTTTCTTCTTTCCTTGGTCCATGAAAATATTGGCGAACTCAAAATAATATAGAAGATTGTTAACCTATTTGTTACAACATTTTACCAATCACAAGTTAACTTCTAAAATATCTTAGTCTAACCCATTATTTCACATTAAATGGGTTGCAACAGGTGTAATAAACCACAAACAGATAAATAAATTGGAAAAAAGTGTAGCATCTTTTCAGAAAATAAACAATTTAAGTGGAGACATTGTAACTGCAAACATTTTAGTCATGAGCTATGTCAGGCAGTGGCACTTTTTCAAGCCATCAGACAAATTGTAAAGCATGAGAATTATCAATCAAGCCTAATAATACTGAAGGAAAACCATTACCGATCAATACAAGATTTATGAGAATCACAAAGTAACAATATAAGGACAGAAAGGAAACAGTGCATAAGGGATTTAAAAGAAAAAAAGTGGCAGCGAAGGACAACTTTTGTGACTACAAATAGATGCATGTGTCTGAATATTTTTCCAATGATCGTGCCTTACAATTTCAGCCAGCAATACCATCAAAGATTACATTTGCAATAAGAAGGCTCAACATAGAAATAAAAAATACAAGAAGACAAAACCTAGAACAGAAAATTATTGACCCAGATCAGATACAAACCTTGGCCTGCCTGAGATGCTAGTTGGTATATTTGGAGTAAAAATTTTAAAAACGCCTTCAAACATGGCAGGGCTAAAAGCCCTACCAGTCTCAAGAACACTTGCATGTCAAATTCAGATACGAACTCTGCAAATCCACCCAATGTTGGATAGCCAACCTAATAAAATCAAATTCAAATGAACATATTAGTTAAGTGATTAGCCAGAAAAAGAACAAGCATTAGGCAAGGCAGCTTCCTATTTTCTGAGATCAGCAGTCTATATAAATTTTGTTATTTGCAAATAGCAATTCTACTAAAACCAGGTAAATGAAAAGTAATCGAATAAACAAAATAAACCTTAGGCACTTTGCGAGTTCTCAATTCCTGCAGAAGCTGAACAAAAGGAGAACATATGACAATCTTAGATGGCAAATAGCAAATTTAGGCACTTCGTCATCCATAGAGCAAAATCAATCATACCAATAGAAGTTTCATCCGAGCATGAAGTAATTCACAGTTAAAATACAGAAATTTCCAATCTCTCTAATTACTAAACTTCACAAAATCAGTCACAGGTTAGTGAAATTATCCTTCTCAAATGAAAACCATACAAAAAGACAAACTAGTCAATAACAAATACAAAACCCACCTTAGAATCACTCGTTTGGCGCACAGAACTGAATTGGAAATCCCAGAAACACCTAAAGAAAGCATGAATCACTTGCTTGGATGCGCGACAAAAGCATTTTCAGTGTCTCGTAAGTCATGAAGACAATGCCTACACTGGGGACAACCTTGTAATATTCTGGCAAAATCCCTCTATACAAGCCCCGTAGGCCTTCAATCCGGATTATGTGCTTAAAAGTCCCAACTAAGCCTCAGTATTATAGATGCGAACTCGACCACCAGCCCCCTCCAACTGCATCCTTCGCCTCACAAGATCCAGAGGGAATGTTGCTGAAATAACAAATAGACCAAAAGATAATCACATAGAAGAACAATAAATCTGAAATTCTTATTGCTAGATCCTAAACAAATCAATTGGAAGTCCTAACATAGTTTGCCATCTATCTGTGTCTGAAAACTATACAAGATTTAAAGGCATCATACAAGGAGTATTGTTCATAAACTACATCAGTATATAAGTTTTTGTTAATTTGTATTTGTTAATTTGTAAAGTATTTTTCCTTGTGAAAATAAATCCTCTACTATGCATCATGTCACAATTTTCTGTTATAGCGATCCATCTTTTGATGGTCCAAACTAGCACCAAATGTCATAGATCACTTACCTGTTGATGAGGCAATGCCTGAAAGATCACTGCAGTAAGGACCTGACCATGACAGTCGAATCATTGGGCCTGATATCAGAAGAATTGAAAACTACAATATTACAACTCAAACGAATAGAGGGACAATAAACATCACTTCAAAAAATTCAGCCCCAAATCAACCAATTATGCAGTATTCACCTTTCAGACTGCCAAAAAGACCTCAAAGCCTCATAAACTGAGAAGCTTATTGCTATACTGGGCCCAACACCCTGTGCCACAGGAATAAACCAAATGGAAATTAGTGTTAACAAAATAAAGCATCGAAGAATGTCCAGGTTCATAATAAAGCATACCAACAGTGTCGCTCCAAGTCCTTTATACAATCCCAAAAAACCTTCTTCTCTGCAAATTGTATGAAATGCATGCCCAATACCTCTGTAGTATAGTGCATTTCTCTACAAAATTCGAATCCACTGATAAAAATCAAATTGAAAAAATACAATGGATGGATAGTTATAAATCATACCTAAGACCAAATTTAATGAACAAGAACTGCAATATCTGAGAAGTATGTGAAAAAGTCGGAACCGAAACCAAGAATTAGGGTTTTTTTAGGTCCTGAAGGAGCAGAGGAGAAGAGAAAGAAGTCGATTGAAGACATGAAAAGAGAGGGAAATGAGAGATTGTTGAAGGGAGAGAGCATTTAACAAAGAAACCCTCTTTTTCACCTTCAAGAACCCCCTCAACAAACCCTAACATTGACTGCAGAGAGAGAACGAGAGAGTGCTGCTTAGGTTTTTGCTATAGAGGGAGAAAGAGAGTGGTGGTGGTCGATGGAGAGGAATCGCTGAGAGAAGAGGAGAGAACCGTGAGAGAGATAAGTCAGAAGTGTTAGGGTTGATACATCTGCTTTTATATGGAAGGCAGTTTGGTCATTTCACGTCCCCAAGTGATTATATTAAAACACAATTTGTAGCCTGATCATTTCAAAGACACTATTTCAAACCTGATTACACCAATTATTTCCCAAAATAAAAAAGAAAAAATTTGATTAAATGATATTAAAAAATAAAAAGGAGTGTAAGTTGAAAAAAAAAAGAATAGAAAAATCATCTCCCTTAATATAAAATATTCAAAGTGCCAAAACTCACCGACTAAGCTTATGTTGGTTAAGTCTCTCCTATACATAGGCTTGATGCCTATTCACAAACGTGAGCTCTACAGCTGTCCAACCCAAGCAATCAGTCAACTCCGCATTAAAGCCTTGTACTGACTTCAATCAATAGAATAAAAACGCTTTTTTACTCTTTCAAAAGTTTTCCATTCCAGGTTAAGTTATTGTCAATTTGTCATAAACACCATCAATCATAGTGATAGTGGTATCAGAGTTTGTTCCGATCAACATTGGCTAATCTGCCTTTTTTATTTTTATTTATTTTTTTCCAGCAAATACCCATATATGCATGTGCCTTGGTGTAATATTTCTACATTTTGTTGTGTGTGTGAATTTTCAACATCTTTAATACGTTCCACACGGCACACAAGATGACTAAATATTTAAAGATACATGTCTTCGACGACGGCGACCAAAGATATTTGTGTTTGCTTGGAAGACGACATAGATGAAGATATCTTCTTCGTTAAGAAATTCTGGCCCTGCCAAGGAATTTGGCAATTCTTTTTTGGACTCATTCAGGGAAATGGTTACCAGGTCTAAACACCACTACTGTAGAGTGGACGATCTAAACCAACATCAAATTCTTCAAACAAATCATCGGACACAAACATGAAATCAAGGAAGCTTCTAGGCTATTAACTGACAACCAAGTGGGCTCTAGCTAGGCTGTTGATAACTCAAGCAATCACCATAAGCCAAGCCTATTATGAATGACACTTGGCCATAATGGAATACTCTTCCTACCAACCCGAGCGTATAGGTATCACCAGCCTCTCTAGTTGGAGGGCGACGAACCCAAGGAGTAGTCTAATGATCAGGTATGTGAGTCTTCACCCGACCACTAGGATGGTCATTTTGGATCCAAGGCGAGGACTTAACCCGGCTCCTGTCAAATCAATCAACCCTATCCCTGCGATGCATAGCCTGGCTAAGCAAGAAGATTAGCTCAGTGCACGTTCCATCCTCGAACAAGTGTCACCTTATCCATTGGTCTCCACATGAGTAGGCAGATGATGGAAAGGAATCATTTAATACACCTCGCATCCCTAGTCGCATATCACTTCACCACCTAACCTCTGCCCAGCATGGTGATCTGAAATAGGACATTAAATGTAATCCAGAATAGGGGAAAAGATCTCTTCCAAAAATATCTTGACCTATCCTTCTCCTTCCTATAAATACCCCTCACCTGTCTCTAAACAAAGGTAATAACTCTTCATGTAGTAAAAGCCTTATATCCATTTTCTCTCAAGCTCAAGTTAGTTTCTGACTTAACCATTAGAGAGGGTTGAACTGGAATCAACCCCAGTTTATCCTTAATTCTGATATTGTTTCAAGTGTGCAGATCATCCTTTGGAGACTGTTCATACTTACAAGCCCAATACGGGTCCAAGCTCCAGGATGGGGCCCCAGTTACTTATACGAGAAGGATACACGGTTTACATAGGCTATTAACTCACAACCAAGTTCGTTGCAGGTTTTCAGTTGACTTGACTTTGGATTGATAAGAAATTTACAAATGAAGCTCTATTTTTCGACATTACGTAGAAACCTTCCGGAGGCTCAGCTGATTGTGGATCAATCAGCATTTGGAGATAATTCTAATTATTTTGGGAAAAATTTCATTACAAGCCAAAAATTGCATTCTTGTGGGTATTTATTAGATTTCTGTACATAAATAATAAAGTAATGATGTGAGATATATGAATGAACAACAATATATCATGACGTTTACACATATAGTTTTACTGTAACTTATAGGTTTAAAATAGAAATATAGGAAGCCTATGATGACAAGTTAGGTACATGGATAGATGAATCAGTATGCCCTGATAAGAGATTTCCATCATTTGATTCATTTTCATTCACATCAATATTGTTCTCCACTGCTGAGTTGTTCTGCATATCATTTGCATCACGTAAACCTCCAATAGCTGTCTCATCATCAGGAGTATCCATAGCATGTACTCTGGATGTTCTTCACGTAAAAGGATGCGAAGTGAGATCTTTCTTGTCAAAATGCTTTGCCAATTCAACCATTTTCCACCGAAATGAGTTCTCAGAATAAATCGTGGTCCTCAAAGTAGGCCATTGTGAGCAAAGGAAACGATACATGTACATCAAAAGTGAAAACATGGAAACTACACCTGCGATGATTAATGACTCTACTTGTGTTATGCTTCATAGAGCTAGAACTTGTTGTTCCCACTTTCTCCACCGCCATTGCAAGTGCCCAAACTGTATCATATGCCCATAATCCAAAGAGGTTTAGGCTTGCAGTCATCTTGTTTGGTTGTTTCCATCTTGACCGAAAGTCTTCAAGATCTTTTGTCATCGGGATATATGGCCTTACTCCCAACACACCTTCCATTGAATCCATGGTTGTCGAATTCACAGGATCTAAGAAAGTTGATAACCATTCGGTGACAAACCATGCATACCCTTCACTCATCATACCTGCCTTATTTGCTAGAATAAAGAATTTGGACCCAAGGGAGGCAGTCATATGCACCAGAAATATTCTTGTTCAATTGCTTGTCGACAATTGCAAGAAGCAGCAAAAATCAGATGTTCAAGCATGTGCGTTGTTGATGCTCTTTTTCGGAGAGGGTCAGCTTAGAGAAAAGGGGTTTGTCTTCAGGAGAAGTGTGAACCTTGGTAAGGGGCTAGCCTCTAAGACAAAGTAGGAGAAGCAATAGTTAAGCTGACACCGGTGTGGTGCCGGCCGAAGGCTCTCCGATGATTAAGTCAGAGAGTAGTAACTTTGGCAGAGTAATAGTAAAAAGTAAGAAAGTAGTTACCCCTTTTTACTAGGGTACTGTTCCCTATTTATAAGGAAGTGAAAGTGGGAGGTTTGTGTAGATTTTTGATGTGGAACTTTGTGCAAGTCGCTGTAGTGGTGACACGTGTCATGGAGATTAGGTTTGGCAGTTTGTGAGCTTCGGCATGAGCTTCGGCAAGTGTCGGCACCTTGGAAGAGTGTCTTCCTTCGTTAGGGGTAAGGCATGTCTGCCTTAGTGCTAGTTGTTTTAAGGCTGGATATGCTCGGTTGATTATGGTGTAAATAGTAGTCCCCCAAGTTCGCGGTCAAGAAGTAACTTATGGGTTGGGAACTTGTTAGATTTTTGTGTAATCATGATCGTGCATTCCAAGTTCAGTGGGAGCCGTAGGGCATTCCCTAGTCCCCCAAGTTGGCAAGCTAGAAGTTGCGTTAACACTTGAGGTAGGGTAAAAGCGGTGTGAGCTTGTAGAATTGTTGGTAGCTAGGTACCTGGGCATTTTGCAAAGAGGCTGGGGGCTGGGCCCTTGTGTTTGAGGTGTTAGGTTTTGGTAAGGGAGCCAATGGCCTTGGTGAAGCCTTACTTTCCTTTTGCCTAGCCCTTGCTGCTCGGCAATGACCTTTTTTTTTTTTTTTTTTTTTTTTCTTTTTGAATGGCCATGTGGCATGGGCTTTGGAAAAATTTGTGAGCCCTTTACATGTGGTGGCTTGGGCTAATCAGTTTGTAAGGGCTAGGCCCTAGGTGGGCTTGCAAAGGGTTGTAATTGGTCTGGGTATCCAAGTTTTGCAAAAGGCTGAAATGAGGAAAAATGGCCCAGTACACGAGCATGGCTTGGAGTTGGGCTCAAGAGCTAGTCCTCAATAAGGCATATGGAGTCTGGGCCCTTGGTTCTGCTTGGGGTTTGAGGGAGGGTGTAAGTCCTCTCATTTTATTGAACTGCCTTGGCACCTTCCCTTGGTAGAAAGTTTGAGCGCCGGCATATCCCGGTGTGGGCATATCCCAACTTTGTCAAGGCGCATTTCGGCCAATCGGCAAGGTCCCCATGTCGAGAATCGAGTCGAGCTTAAGTGGGATCGCTTTGCTTGTCTCAAGGTTTTAGTTCGAGCCTTGCCGTTTGGCAAGGATCGAGTTTGGCCATCTTGGTGTGTCAAGGTTTTCCTCCTACGTGAGCCTCGTGATCCAACCAATTTGGCAAGGGCAGATTTGATTCGGTACACCTCAGAGCTCGAGAGTTGTCCCCCTAGTCTTTGCCAAACCCTTGTCGCTCGGCAAGGGTGGGTTGAAGGGTTTTGTGACCGCAGCAGTAAGTACTTAGGCTTAGGTCGGGCTTTTCAATGCGTTCGGCAAAGAGATTTAGGTTGCTTTCGACACCTTTGGGGACTTCCAGCTTCGGCAAGATATTTCCGTGAGTGTCCAGACCTCAACTCGGTAAGGCTTGGTGTTTTTGTGAGTTTTCGTGAGCCTCAAAATATGTCCATGGTCCTTGTCGTTCGACAAGGCTGTTGAAATATAACCTGCTGATTTCTCAGCCTCACGAATTGTTGGCCTACTGATTGCCTGCACCTGATTTCTTAGAGCGAAGTAATTTTCTATTTTCTGTTCTGTCTATTTTAAATGATGTAATGAGAACCATTAGATCATAGTCTAGGTGGATTCTCTAGCTTAGATTTGGTATGACACGTGTAAGCATCTAATAGGGTGACAGTGTAATTGTTAGAAGAGAATCACATTTCTCTCTACTCACACTATGTAGCGGAAGATCGTAAGAATTCAATAGAAAGGCCTTCCTCAATTCTCTTCATTCTCTCTAGCTGAAATCTCCAAAATACATCTCTTCCTAATCGGAAAATACATATACAAACTAAAGAATTCTAACATGGTATCGCGAGCCAGGTTCGATTGCTTGAGCTAGGCGTGAATCTGTGATTGAATCGGAGAAATTGGTTTTGTTTGAGCTAAACTTGAGCTCATCGAAGATCGCGATTTCTCAAATCCAATGTCTAATATGGCAGGATCGAGTACCTCTGAGCTGCGAACTCCAATTTTCAATGGAGAAAATTATGAGTTCTGGAGTATCAGAATGAAAACTATTCTGAAATCTCATGGTTTATGGGATCTGGTTGAGAATGGGTTAAGTGACCTAGATCTGAAGAAGGAGAAAGAGGAGGCTGTAGACACTGAGAAGTCTATGATGGTGATGATGAAGGATGCTCGTGCACTTGGATTGATCCAAAGTGCGTTGATCGTTGTTCCCGAGATTGTGAATGAGGAAACTTCGAAGGGAGCGTGGGATATTCTGGAATTCAGTTGGAGGAGATAAACAAGTACGAAATGTCAAATTGCAAGGGCTACGTAGGGAATTTGAATATACCCGCATGAAGGATAGTGAATCTTTATCAATATATCTGGTTAGGTTGTTTGATATAGTAAATCATATGAAGAGTTATGGTGAGGAACTATCTAGAGAGAGAATTGTCCAGAAACTATTGTTTAGTTTACCTAAATCTTATGATTCTATCTGCTCTGTAATTGAACACTCTAAGGACCTTGAAACACTTGAGGTTCAAGAGGTTGTTGCTTCAACTGAAGAGCTTTAAATTGGATAGACACACGAGAATTCTAAGAAAAGGCCTTCACTAGTCTGAATGTTGGTAGAAAAAACCTTGACCCTAGTCTGAATGTTGGTAGAAAAAACCTTGAAAATGGAATTGCTTCTGCAGATCAAATATCTCAAAAAATTGGAAATCCAACGATGGAAACAAAATGGCCTGCAAAAATTGTGACAGATTTCATTATGGAAAATGTTGGTATGAAGGAAAACCTAAATGCCATGGTTGTGGGAAGCCTGGACATATGATCAGAGATTGCTATGGACACAAGAATGTGCAGAGAGTGAATTATGCAAATCAGGAGGAAGATTGTGGCACTTTGTTTTATGTGTGTAATGCTGCAACTGATGTGAAGGTAAATCACTCTTGGTATATTGACAGTGGTTGTAGTAACCACATGACAGGAGATGAGGGACTTTTGGTCAATATTCAAAGGAATTTGAGCTCTAAGGTGAAGATGGGAACTGGAGAAGTGGTCCCAGATTGCTTTGGAAAAGAGGGAGTTTGGTGATAAAAACTAAGTTAGGCAAGAAGCACATTCATGAAGTAATGCTTGTACCGCCTTGAAGAAAATCTGCTTAGTGTTGGGCAAATGATGGAACATGGCTATCACCTTGTGTTTGGAGAAATGAGGTGAGTGTTTATGACAATCAGTCACTAGAAAATCTGATTGTGAAGGTGCAGATGACAAATAACAGATGCTTTCCATTGACAATGATGACTGCGAGTGAGTTGGTTCTAAAAGCAAGTGTCACCCATTGCTTGCAGACATGGCATAAAAGGCTAGGGCATTTAAATGAAAGAAGTATAAAATTGCTTGAGAATCAAGGGATGGTTCATGGCTTACCTCACTTGGAGCAGAAGTCAGTTGTATGTGATGGTTGTATGCTTGGAAAACAGCATAGGGATTCTTTCCCTTTGGAATCCACTTGGAGAGCTTCAAACCTTTGAATTGGTTCACACAGACATCCTGTGGACCAATGAAAACAGAATCATTATCCTGGAATGTACTTTCTACTGTTTACAGATGATTTTACTAGAATGTCATGGGTGTACTTCATCAGAAATAAGTCAAGTGCATTGGAATGTTTTAGAAAATTCAAAGCTATGACTGAGCTGCAAAGTGGGTATAAGATAAAAGGCTTGAGAAGTAGACAGGGGTGGAGAGTTTCTATCTGGAGAATTCAACAAGTTTTGTGAGGAATCTGGTATTCAAAGGCAGCTAACTATGGCATATTCTCCACAGCAAAATGGAGTGGCCGAGAGGAAGAACAGGACAGTAGTGGAAATGGCCAAGTCCATGTTGCATGAGAAAGGTGTTCCTATGAGTTTTGGGGCGTGTAAATACAGCAGTCTATTTGCTAAATAGATGTCCTACCAAGGCTCTTAACAAGATAACACCATTTGAAGCTTATACTGGCAGAAAACCAGGAATTGCCCATTTAAAAATATTTGGATCACCTTGTCATGTGCTTATTCCTTCAGCATTGAGGCATAAGTTTGAAGAAAACAGTCACAAGTGTATTTTTGTAGGCTATGGTCTCTGTGAAAAGGGATATAGGCTGTTTGATCCAAGTACTAGGAAGATAATTCTGTCCAGAGATGTGCAATTTGATGAAAATGGCTTATGGAAGTGGGAAAATACAAATGAAGAAGAGATGGTAGTTCCTTTGCCTACTGAGAATCAAAGCTGTGAACCAAGTCAAAGCTTGGATACATCACTACAAATGAATGAAGAAGTCACATTACGAGCTGAACCAAGTCACATTAGCGTTTGATGTGCAGTGGCAGGTATCATAAAGGGAAGCACGAAAGTAGTGACCTAGATGATGCCGAGATGCGTAAACGACTTAAGGAGTCTCAGTGCGGATGGTCGAAGGGGTGGCCAAGCAAGCGATTGGGAAGCCCTGAGATGATGATGAAGGCCTGCTGCCGGCGTGTCGGGAAAGAAGAAAAGCGGAGGAAGCTCACCGAGTATGATGGGAACAGGGCCAAGGCTTCCTCCTTTAACTCGAGACGCCAAAGCTCCCCTTTGGCATGGAGGACGCGTTTATGCAAGGGGTGAGAAGATGGACTTCTCGTGCGTTGGCGTAAGAAGGAGGTGAACTTGGCCATGCATCGCCAGGAGGTTCCCGGTGAACTTCTTCCCGAAGGCGGAAGTGTGACCCAGAGGTTCGCCGACGCCACTTCCTATGGTCGAGGCCCGAAGACGTTTCTTACCCATGCCTATGTAAGTTGTCTTGCTTTATGAATTTGTTATTATCATTCTAGTTTGTCTTTTACTGATGATGCCTTGTGTTGTAGGCCTATGATGAGATGATCGTGAACATGGCCAAGGCAGATAAGGAGATCCAGAGGTTGAAGAGGCGCAACGAATTGCCATGGACAAGATAGCGGAGGTGCAAGATGCCTCCGAGAGAAGAATCCCCTGTTGCAGAAGGCGCTAGCAGGTGGAGAAGCTAAAGCGGTCGAGGGCCGAGGAGGTGGCTGCTGCCCGGATCGAAGTGGAGCAGAAGAAGGCCAAGAGATAGCTACTACCTAAGGCGGCAATCGAGTCATTTCGGGTTCAGAGGAGTTGATGAGCTATATCATGGATCAGATGGTGGCTATGCAGCTGAGTTGGGAGCAGAGGTTAGCGAGGTTCAACCTTTCGGTGAAGATTAACTTTGATACGAGTGGCGAGCCTCCTTCACATAGTCCTAGCATCGATGCCACTCCAGAGCCAGAACCGGAGCTAGAGCCAGCTACTATGGATGCCCCTTCTACCGAGTCATGAAGGCGATGCCTTCTTTATGTACTATTGTTATTTATTTAAAACACTGGATGTTTATTTATGTTATGTATGAACATTTTCCCTTGCCTAGGGCAAGGTTATTTTGACTTGCTATAATATTAAACTTGTTGTCATTTGATATTAATTGTGCTAGCAAAAATGATAATCATTATGATTGATGAGAAATAACCAGGCTCCGGCATTTCATTAAATAAGTGCCGAAGGGCAGAAGGTACAGAGTCATGGCTCAAAACCAAAGTATAAGAAAACATAATGTTCTAGGATCTAGGTATGTTTACTTATAGAAGTACTTGAGATGATCAGCGTTCTAAGGATGTGGCAAGGTCTTGCCTTTGGGATCTCGGTGATACGCACCGGTCGGCAGACTTTGGTAACCTCATAAGGACCTTCCCATGTACGACCTAATGTGCTTTGGTAGGATTTTTGTGGCCAAGGAAACCTTGCGCATGACCTAGTCCCCAATCTTGAAAGCACAGGTTTGACCCAGAGTCATAGTACTTGGCGATGCGCTATTTGTACGCGACGTTGCTCATGTTGGATTGGGCACGAAGCTCGTCAATGAAGTCGAGGTTCAGTGCTAATCTGCTCATCATTGGCTCCAGCCGCATAAGTGGAGGTTCGGTATATGGCTGGCCAATCTCTACTGGTGCCACGACTTCAGTACCAAAGGAAAGAGAGAACGGTGTTTCTCTTGTTGAGGTATAGAAGGTGGTGCGGTATGACCAGAGAACTTCTGTGAGTAGCTCTGGCAAGCAATCCTTAGCTTTGTCAAGCTTGGTCTTTAGAGTTTTCTTGATGATCTTGCTCACGGCTCCCACCTGGCCATTAGACTGAGGATGGGCTGGGGAGGCAAAGGAAAAACGTATCTTGAGGTTGGAACACAATTGTTTGAACTTGGCATTGTCAAATTGCCGGCCATTGTCTGTGACGATGGTGTTATGGATGCCGAAGCTACATACGATATTTTGCCAAACAAAAGTTTCAATGCGGGCTGTAGTGATAGTGGCTAAGGCTTCAGCTTCAGCCCACTTGGTGAAATAGTCTACAGCCACAACGGCATACTTGACTTGGCCCTTTCCCTTAGGCATAGGTCCAATGAGGTCAAGTCCTCATTAGGCAAATGGCCAAGGGCTGACCATGGTGTTAGTGGTTCAGCTGGAAGTTGTGGGATGTTGGCAAATTGCTAACACTTATCGCACTTGACTGGGTGAAGACCTCGCATCCGTATGAAGTGATGACCAAAATTATCCTGCCGAATGACCTTGTGTGCTAAGGAGCGAGTGCCAGTGGTTGCCGCATGCCCTCATGAATCTCCCTTAGGATATTGGTACCTTCCTCTGGGGTCAGGCAAGAAGGTAGGGGAGGTGAAGCCACGCTTGTATAGGCGTCATTGATGATTAGGTATTGAGCGGCGATAGCGAACACGTTGTGCCTCAGTAGGATTGATGGTATTGTTTGGTTTTGCAAGAACTGAATGATGGGGTCCATCTATGCAGGGCTGTGATCAATGGTACAGATGAGTGGTGCCTGTGTGCTGGGCTGATCCAAGAACTCAATGTGGATGTTGCGACCTATGCCTGCTCTAAGGACGAGGCTAGCCTGGCCAAAGTATCAGCATGGCATTCTCGAGCGTAGTACCGACTTATAAGATGAGCGTTGAATGTTGCAAGCAAGTGGCGAGTATGCTGGAGGTAGGCTATCATAGAGATGTCCTTGGCTGTGAAGTCCTGGTTGACTTGATGGACAACAAGCTATGAGTCGCTAAATATCTGAATTTGCTTGGCGCCCATCTCTTTGGCTAGTCGAAGTCCAGATATGAGTGCTTTGTATTCGACCTCATTGTTGGAGGCGTGGAATTTGAAGCGGAGGCGTACTTAAAGGCAACCTTGTCTGGGGAGATAAGAATGAAGCCGGCCCCTACATCCTTGGGCATTGGATGAGCCATCCACATATAAGGTCCACAAGGGCTGGGTCAGTCAAGGTTGCCATTGCTTTGGCGACGTGAAGCTTGCATAAAGGAAGATTGGGTTCCGTTATGATCTGGGTAGCGGTCGAAGCTTGGGGTTTTGTAAATTCTGATATGAAGTCGCAACAGCTTGGCCCTTTGTAGTTGGGCGGGGTTTGTAGTGAATATCAAATTCACCAAATTCAATGGCTCATTTAACTAACCTCCCAGAAGTCTCTGGCTTCTGCAACACTTGCCTGAGCGGTTGGTTGGTTAAGACATGGATGGTGTGAGCTTGAAAGTATGGTCAGGCGTCTAACCGAGACTACCAAGGCGAAAACAAGTTTCTCAATGTCCGGATACCGAACCTCCGCATCTTGCAATCCTTTGCTCACATAGTGCACTGAATGCTCAACACCTTTGTGTGGTCGAATGAGTACTGAGCTAATCGCTGTGGCCGAGACGGAGAGGTAGATGGTGAGGACGTCCCTAGGATTAGGGGTTCACAATAAAGGGGCTCGACTCATATATGCCTTGAGCTCGCCAAGGCCTGGTCACACTCGGCAATCCAGGTTATGCTGCATTTGCTACCCTTAATGCCTTGAAGAATGGGGCGCAACGATCAGTAGCCTTAGAGATAAATCTAGTCGGGCTGCGACGCGCCCGGTAAGGCTCAATATCCTTGACCGCCTTGGGTATCGTCATGTCTAAGATGGCCCGGATCTTATTCGGGTTGGCCTCAATACCTTTTTGGATGATCATGAAGCCAAGGAATTTGCCGGAAGCCACCCCAAATGCACACTTGGTAGGGTTGAGCCTCATCCTATACTGCTTCAAAATGGTGAACATGGGAGAGAGGTAGGGGATGTCTTTGGTCAGCAGTGCGACTCTTGACCAGCATATAATCAACATAAACCTTCATGGTGTTGCCAATTAGTGGAGCGAAGATGCTGTTCACCAGAGGCTGATACGTAGCCCTGGTGTTCTTGAGGCCGAAGGGCATGACTTTGTAGCAGTAAAGGCCACGGCCGGTGATGAAGGATGTATGGGCTTGGTCCTCAGGGTACATGAAGATTTGATTGTACCATGAGTAAGCATCCATGAAGCTGAGGAGGACATGGCCCGGGGTAAGGGGAAACTATCATTCTGCCAAGCTGAGGAGGACGTGGTTAATGCGGGGTAAGGAAACTATCCTTCGGGCAGGCCCAATTGAGATTGGTGTAGCCCACGCACATGCGCCAGCCTTTCCTTGGTTTACGTACCATTACCACATTGGCTAGCGGTGGGATAGTCCACCTCCTTAATGAATCCAATGGTGCTCAGCTTATCCACCTCCGCTTTCATGGTCTCATACCGCTCGAGTCATAAGCACGCGGCGGCGAAGCGCGATGGGTTAATGCTTAGCTTATGGGAGATGACGTTAAGTGATATGCCGCATATCGTTGTAAGACCAAGCAAAGACTTCAGAGTTGAGTCGGAGGAAGGCGACGAGGTCGAGCGAAGCTTTGCGGGAGGGAGGTGCCGATCCCCACTGATCCGGGAGGTCATCATGGAGAGCGGCTCAAGGTCTTCCACAGTTGGCTGTTGGGTGGTAGAGTCCTCCCTAGGGTCTTCAGTCGTTCGGTCGGCCAAGACGAGAGAGGTGGGGCCTGTTCTTGCAAGGCCTCAACCCGATGTCGGCAATTGGTGGACTTATGCGACACCACAGCGCCAAGTTGGTTTTCGAGCACCGTGCTGTGTCATGGAGCGTAGGGAATTTCAGCATAACATATGTGTGGAAATGAAAACCTTAATTTAGGCCATGGCAGGCGCCCAAGGATGACGCGTTGTAGGTCGTGGGGCGATCAATAATGAGGAAATGAGTGGTGACCGTCGCCCGAGGTCGCTCCAATAGAGATAAGGAGATGAATGCTCCCAATGGGCCGACCACATCACCGAAAAGCTCACCAAGGGTGTGACGCTGTCGAGCAAATGAAACGGACCTGAAGCTCGCTGAAAGCATCAAGAAACATCACACCGACCGAGGCTGGCCAGTGTCTACCAAGATGCGCCCAATGTCGGTTAGAAATGTCGGCGCGATAATGATTGGGTCATCATAAGGAAGGATAACGCCACGCCCTCCTCATCGCAGAAGGTAATGAGGGCCCGGTGATTTTTGTGTTTCGACAGCGTCCTGCTCGATCAAGACGTGATGCGCATAGGTGGAGCGAACATAATGTTTGATGGAGTTGCCTTTGGAGGTTCCGCCATGGTAGGCCACCACCTGATGGTTGAAATCATGTTGATCTGCTGTTGGTGAGGGTTAGAAGGGGTGAGAGGTTGTGCGTATTTATCCAGCTTCTCCTCACGAATAAGTCTTTCAATAATGTTACGCAAGGCAACACAAGATTCAGATCGTGGCCACCGAAGTGAGTGAAAACAATAGAAGACACTGTGTTAGGCATAGGCTTCGCTGGTCTCCCTGGGGAGGCTGGGTTATGATAAGTGCCTCGTGCACTAGGACATTCTCGAGGTAGTGTTCAGGGTGGTGAAGACCTCGAACCTAGGTTTGGGTGAGAATGGGAGGGGCCAGCCATTTGTCCTGGGGGTTGCTTCTGGGATGGTGGTTGCCATGTTTGCCCCACTTGTTATTGCTGAAGGTATATTGGTAGCTATCCTTCCTCTTGGGGTGCTGGGCACCTTGGGTGCTTGGTGTGGGGGGTAATGTTGAGATGGGGCTAGGATGAGGAAGCGGTAGAGGATCAATAAAAGGATTACGCTACTGGGTGGCTGGGCCACGCTTGGAGTTGAAGTACTTAGCCTTGGCGTGAACTACTGCCTGCTTCATCATTTCAACATATGTGTTCCAGGGGTTGTTGTGCACCGTAATCGAAGTTGACTCTGAGGCCACTCTTAAAGTCGCCAAGGCGCAATCATCGCCTCTAGCAGTGGGAGTATTCGTGGCTGAACCGAGCTGCATACTCCCAGAGTGGCTCGTCCTCACCCTACTCAAGTATGTATAGGTCATCCGCGGAGTAAAGGCGATTAGTCTAGATCATGAAATGGTCTGGAAGGCCTGCTTCAGACTGTCAAATGAGTTGATGGTGCGGGGGTTCAACTTGTATAACCAATTCAGGGCCGCGTCACCGAGAGTGGAAGGGAAGAGGAGGCACATGCCTTCATCAGTGAGGCCCTTGCACCCTAGGGCTGACTGGAAAGAATGTATATGGGTGAGAGGATCCTCCGCGCCAGTGTAGAAGCGATGCGGAGTGGTTGGATGTCCTTCTCCTGGTGGTAATTAAGAATGCATTCGGTAAAGGCCCAAGTTGTGGCTTTGCCCGGAGGGGTTGGTGGTTGTCTGTTGTTCGCTCTCCAAATGCCGAATCTTCTCGAAGAGGAGCCTCATGGCAGGGAATGCATGAGGGAGGGGTTCGGTGTCTTGAAGGCCACGATGTGTGGATGAGCGGTGGGGAAGGTTCCCACTCTTCAAACGCCCTGTGATAAGACTCGTAGTCTTCGAATATACGCCCTAGTTCTCAGTCACCGCACCTTCTCCAACGTAGGTGGGTGGGTTTCGTGAGGCTAGGTGTGTCACCTTGGGTCTTGGAGATTAACGGGATAGGAATAGGAGTCTGGCCAGTGACGGTCCAAGATATGGTCCCGCAATCCTCTGTGAGACCTTCACTGGTTCATGGGGCTGGTCCATCGGCGGGAGATGCGGCGAGCCTCGACTTGGTCGCCTCCGGATGGAGGGGCCTTTACCCTTGATGGGCCTAGGTTGGGTTGGGGCACCTATGGTGAGAGGGCACTGGCTGGTTTGGCCGAGTATGCCTCAAGTTCCTGGGTAAGGCCGCATTGGGAGCCCTTGGCCTAATTCATCTCCCAGCTATGCTTCAACGTGCTGTAGTCATGCTCGAGCTCAACGCTCTTGCATGAAAATGGTCATATTTCTGACATCTTGGTGACACTGCACGAAGGCTCTCCACTCTGCCTAGAGATTGGCATTTGTTGAAGGTTTCTCTGGGAGGTACCCCTATGGGGGATATAGTCTTGAGTCCTGTGGCTATCCTTGGTAGGCATAGTTGAATGTGGAGTGAAGAAAAGGCGTGAGGCCGGATAGGAGAAGGAGCTAGCTGGACTGGTATAGGAAAATGGGATTCAAGTATCGTTTCCCAGAGACGGTGCCAAACTGTTGATGCTCTTTTTCAAAGAGGGTCAACTTAGAGAAAAGGGGTTTGTCTTTAGCAGTAGAGAAGGTGTGAACCTTCGGTAAAGGGCTAGCCTGCAGAAGACAAAGTAGGAGAAGCAATCGTTAAGCTTCGGACACCAGTGTGGTGCCGGGCAAAGGCTCTCCGATACTTAAGTCAACTAAGAATAGTAACTTTGGCAGAGTAACAGTAAAAAGTAAGAAAATAGTTACTCCTTTTTACTAGGGTATTGTTCCCTATTTATAGGGAAGTGAAAGTGGGAGGTTTGTGTAGATTTTTTATGTGGAACTTTGTGCAAGTCGCTGTGGTTGTGACACGTGTCATGGGGATTAGGTTTGGCAATTTGTGAGCTTCGCAAGTCAGAGCTTGGCAGTGTCCGCACCTTAGAAGAGTGTCTTCCTTCGTCAAGGAGAAGGCGTGTCTGCCTTGGTGCTAGTTGTTTTGAGGCTGGATATGCTCGGTTGATTATGGTGTAAACATGCGTGATATGCTTTGGAGTCGACTTAATTTTTTGGGGGGGGGAATGCAAAATTGTTTTCGATAGCAGGGAAGGATGTTTTGATTAGAGTTGTTGCCCAGAGCTCTTCCAACCTATACTATGGGGGTCTTTCAATTGCCGCAATCCTTATGCCATGATTTATCGGCCATGGTTGCGAGATTTTGGTAGGTTAAAGCAGGAAATAAAAGCATACACTAGCAAAGTTGGAGAAAACAATGTAAGCCTAAATGTTTTAAGCGGGTTGGGTTTCAAAAATTTTAAAGCCTTTAACAAAGCCATGGTGGCGAAGCAGGAATATTTGAAAATCCTAATCCTTTAGTAGCCCCAATATTGAAAGGCATATATATCCCCGAAACAGATTTCTTGCATGCTGGAATATTGGTGAATTTTCTTTCTCTGGTATGGCGTTCTATAATGTGGGGAAGGCAAGTTCTTGAGGAAGGCTTGGTATGGAGGGTTGGAAGTGAGCAATCTTTGAGTTTTTTCGAGATCGATGGGTGCCAAAGCCTTTTACTTTTAAACCAATGATCAATGAGGGCTTGTCGATGAATGCAAAAGTTTCAGATTTGTTAACCCCAACTGGTGAATGGAATGTCTTTTGCTTGATAAGATATTTTGAGATGAGGATATTAAAGCGATTACTACTGTGGGAGCGATTTTCGTCCCACGGGAATATTCGTCTAAGATCCCTCCTTCCTCTTCGTCGTCTCTTTCTCCCTGCAAAATAAATCGGAATGAGAGGATCACACCCAAGGAGTGTTGGCCAAAGGCCCTCCGATGCCTAAGTTAGCTCAATTGATTCGTAGAGAAAACAATAGCTAAAAATGGTACAGAGATGTATGTATGGTGTAAACCGGGTAATCGGAGCCGTGTGTGAGAGAAAGAGAATTATGGCGGCTAGGGTTTGTGAGAGGGAATTTCTGCAGAGTTTCAAAAAGGAATTTAGACGTACCTCAACCCTTGTGCATAGCCATCTATTTATAGGGGCCTTAGAGGCTAGGGTTTCAGAAGAATACTTTCATAGATAAAAAAGAATTATTCTTCCCTAATTTGGCGAGATTGGTGTAATTAGGGATTTAATAGGGATTTGATTTAAATCAAATCCCTAATTAAGATAAGAATCAAATAAATCACAATTAAATCAGATAACTCCCAATTAGGTCAAATAATTTCCAAATTGATTGGCTTAATTATTTGACCTAGAACCTGAGATATTTTGCTTCCACAAATGCCCCTTAGCTTCTGCATGGTATATGGTGGCATGTAGAAATTGTGAATTGACTATTAGGTTGTCCAGCTGTAACTGAGCTTTCTTATTGGATTTGGACTCCTGCTCAAAGGAAATAACTATGACTTTACATAATTTAAAACTAAAAATAGGATTAAAATTAATACAAAATTAGAAAATATCGAAAAAAGAAAAAGAAAAAACTAAACCCCGCCTCCTCCTGATTTCTTCTCCCCCATTCCTCCACAAACCCCTCCCCTTCAGTTTTCCCGCCTCTCTTTCTCTCTCTCCCATTCGCCCCCACCCCTCTTGGCCACATACCCCTCCTCCTCCTCCCACCACTTATGGCTTAACCCAAACATCTAATTATTTTTTTATTTTCTTTTCCTTGTTTGTTAGCTACTCAAACACCCCAGCAAGATGTCACCCCAACCTATGCGTTTGGGGTAACAGTAGATTAATTTTCGAATGATAGAGAGTTGATGGACCAAAATGCAACTGAGGTATAAATTTGAGCACCATTTGAGTAAATAACCCTTATTTGTTTTGTTAAGTAGCTCTTCTTTTTCTTGAAGCCAATTAAAAGGTTGACAAAAAAATAAAAATAAAAGGCGGGCTTGTCTTTCAATTTCAGCAAATAGAAAGAAAAAAAAACTGAGCTCGCTAGGTTTTCAAAGTCTCTTCGACTAGAACTTCCGTCTGTGACGCGAAACCCATTGAATTTCGCAGCCATGGCGAGCACCAAAGTTCAGAGGATTATGACCCAACCCATTGTACGTGCCCTTCTCCATCTTCCTAGTCTTTGTTTTGTTTAGCGTTTTTGTCAATTTTTTTAATGATTCACTGACGAATTTCCTTCTTTTTTCTTTGGGTGTTTTTGCTGCAGAACTTGATTTTCAGGTTCCTTCAAAGTGTAAGTGATCCTTGTCACTCTATTTGTTTGATTTTGTCATCTGGGTTTGCCCATTGCGGGTGATTTTATTGTTGGGGTTTTGAATTTTGAATTTTTTGGAAAATTTTTGTTACAGAAAGCCCGCATTCAGATTTGGCTCTTTGAGCAAAAAGACCTGAGGATTGAAGGCCGAATCATTGTAAGTTTGTTTTCTCCTTTATTTCCAAACCAATTTTTATTAGGCCACTAGGGTTTTAGAGTTATTTTTGTACATGTTGCTAGATGCTTATTAGCAAAAATTGAATTTTATTTTTAAAATTTGTTATCTTTTCTTCATATTGATAATAACTTTGTTCTAAGTGATCTAACCAAATTGGGAATTAAATTTCTACTTTCCGCATATGATTGAGCTTAAACGAATTTTGATAGAAGTAGTGCTCAATTTAACTGTTCTACTGAGTGATACCGAATGCTGATGTATTTATTCTCCCTTTGGCTTATGCTTTTGATTAAAAGTTCATGTTGTTCTTATCGTCTATTATGTTGTGTGATTGATGCTGTTATACATTGTTGGTTGTGGAGGTTACACAGTATTGGATAGCTTGTAGTTTTAGGCTTTTAGCTTTTATTCTGGTGGGTTCAAGAATTGGGGTTCTATAGGCATCATATTAATTTTAATGACGTAATTGGAGGTGCATTGTGGAATGACTAATTATTTGGTAGATCTTAAGAATACTGCAGGGATTTTTCGGGATTCATTTGTATTTGTCTAATTAGGGTGCGGAAGTATGACCTTCTGCTATGAATGATTATTGTACTTGAGTGGAAAACCAGTTTCCTCCTACAGTAAGCAAAAGAAAGATGTGGAAGCTGTTGATCTGGGATATTATTAGTTTTTCAGTATATTCTATTTATCTTCCAACAGTTGGTCTTCATCAATTGGTAAAACATGTTTCCCTTGTTGAGACATGCTTCTACGCTGTTCTTGTATGGAGTGCTTATATGAAAGGGACTTTTGTCGAAACATGGAAGATTCAGTTCCAATTTTGTAACTATGCCCAACATCAAATTATTGTCTACAAAGCGGTGGGTTCTAGATCATAAGAGGCTTAGTATAGGGAATAGATTTCAAAGCCTTGATTTTGTTTAGGGCTTTGGAACTTTTCCTTCTTTCCTTCTTCCCTTTTTTCCAATTCTCTAGAATCTATACTAGCACTTAGGGTTGTATAAGGGCCTTGACTTTATTAAAATGGATAAATCGGTTGCAGAAAGGTATAGAATAGACAGAGGTGTGTGCTAACAACATTTGTTTGTTACAAGTTGTTGCACATGGATTATAAAATTGAAGAATTTAAATTGCTCCAAATTAGAATCTCTACTAGCACTTAGGGTTGTATAAGGGCGCCTTGACTTCATTAAAATGGATAAATCAGTTGCAGAAAGGTATAGAATAGACAGAGGTGTGTGCTAACAACATTTGTTTGTTACAAGTTGTTGCACATGGATTATAAAATTGAAGAATTTAAATTGCTCCAAATTAGAATCTCTACTAGCACTTAGGGTTGTATAAGGGCGCCTTGACTTCATTAAAATGGATAAATCAGTTGCAGAAAGGTATAGAATAGACAGAGGTGTGTGCAAACAACATTTGTTTGTTACAAGTTGTTGCACATGGATTATAAAATTGAAGAATTTAAATTGCTCCAAATTGACAAAACTAATCATACTTGTCTTCAACTTGTGGGTCTAATATAATTGTCAAATGTTATGAATGTGTTAAAAGTTCAGTTTACGTGGCTAGATGAAGATGTTAGTCATTGATGAGGATGGAAAAAAGGTAGAGAAGTAGAAAATGTAAGGAATAGCGTAACCAGTAGGTATCCTGGATTTTTCAATTTTACTTGTAGGTTTTGTTTTGTTTTTTTTTTTTCTATGAAGGGCTTTCATATTGTCCAACTTTTTCTCTCAACGCATTTACAAACACACCACTTTATCTTTCCTTTTGTGGTGCCTTGTACCCAATGGCTTCAACCATATTATTCCTAATTTTATTGCGGTTGAGGATGTGTTGGCTCTGCTTGATTATCTCCATATTCCATATTTGTGCTATAATCTAGTTTGATGTTTTATTTTCTCCCATTTATTCAACAAATGTTTGTCATAGTTCAGAAGCTGACATAGAAATTATGTAATTTGCATTCTGATATATGCCAACTTTCTCTCTCTTTTTCTGTCTCTATCTATTCCCCTTATTTATGTCAGCGTATATATTGTGTCTATATATCTGACCATAATGTCTTAATCTCTTTGGTGGTGATCTGTGTTTGATAGGGTTTTGATGAGTACATGAATTTGGTTCTGGATGAGGCCGAAGAAGTCAGCATCAAGAAAAACACCAGAAAGGCATTGGGTGAGTCTCCTCGTCTTTCGCTCTTCTGCTGCCCTAGGGTTGTGCAATCTTTAAATTGTTTCTGTTTTGTTTTAATTATTTCAGGAAGGATTCTTCTAAAAGGAGACAACATAACTCTGATGATGAACACGTAAGTCAATTGAAACTCTGTTTCTCGCTCTGCCTCTCAGTCTCTGTCTCTGTCTGTCTGTCTCTCTAACAATCTCTTTTGCAAATTCCAGGGGAAAATGATGGCCAATCTAGCAAATGCATGAACTAAGGCTACAGTGTGTTTTCATTGTGATGGAGGTTGAGCTCTTTAGATTTACTGCTTTTCTAAAACAAGTATACGTTGGATGTCATTTATGAGTAGTGATATGTATTGACAACCTTAATTGCAAGTGGATATACTTTCACTGGTAGTACTTACACTGTATCTTGTTTTGTCATGCAGAATTCTTTATACTTTGTGTTTATATTTGATCCCTGTTGTTAGGCTTTCTACAAAAAAAACTAGTGTGGATTTCTTGGTGGTTTGTGTAATGCTTGTAAGTTTTTGTAGTTCAGTTCAACCATGTCAGATTGCCAACCGTTTTTAATTTGGAAACAAACCGTTTGTCATCCCTGCTTAACCCAAATCAAGGTTTGTTAGACAAAGAAAATCAGAGATTCCTTTTGAATGAATCATTTGATTTCGTTCTCAATGTTCTCAATTTTCTTGTTTGCTTCGTGTTTTATGTCTTGGTTTCAAAAACAGGGAATGGTTTTATGCTTTACAGAACTATTTAACTTTTATTGGTTGTCTTTTCAATCTTTTCTAGTTTAAACTTTGAGAATAACAGGGTAATAGACTAAACGCAATTCCTCTTGCGTATGGATGTATTTTATTTTAATTTCATTCTCGATTTGTTTTACCTGAACAAAACAATTCAATATTAGGTTTCGTACTTGTCAGTAGACTGATTTAGGATGAGATAACAATTGGGCTTTTCTTGTACTCTTTGAGCGGTCTGATTTAGGAGCCACACCACCACCATATGCCATGAACTTGAGACCTTTTTTGTATGAAACTTTTGTGAGAAGTTTGAAGTTTGAATACCGTCTATCCATGAATTTGGGGCCGTTCGTTTATAATAATGTCGGGAAAGGTTTCAAGTTTCATTTCTGTCTATCTGGTTGATTTTTTATTTTTATGGTGCATTCGAATTCAGCACCAATGTGGCATCAAAGCTCAAATACATAGCCAACCCTTGGAGTTGAATCACTGTTAATCATTGTGTAAATAAAGAGAGATGTGTTGTAGACAAGGGACGTGTAGCTCAAGTGTTTAAGAGCATTTAGGCGTGTATTCGAGACTTTAGGTTCTATTCTCTCTAGCCGCAATACCACTTCCTTAGTATCGCTTGTATAAAAATTAAAACAAAGGGAAGAGAGAGAGAGAGAGAGAGCGAGAGAGAGAGAGAGAGAGAGACGTCTTGTTTTTAGAGGTAACTGCTGAGTAATTTAACATGGTTGATGTTGTTGGGTGGAAAGCTTCCACAATGAAATTTCCCAGAAGGGTTGAGGAAATCTGACTTGTATGGACTATCTGGTATTGGTTGATAAACGACAGCCACACAACTTAATTAAAAGTCAAGTGTAGAAATCTAACCGACCTAAATTACTGGCTCAAATCCTCCTCATTTGGTATTGGTAGAAATTACAACCACAACTTATTTTAATGTTAAATGTAAAAGTCTTACCAACCTAAATTACTGGCTCAAAATCCTCCTTGCAATTTCATGAATTTTCTCAGTAACCAAACAAAAGCAAAAGCCACACAAAGTAAAAGAAAAGGACAGCAAATTGCTACCTCTCCTCTCGGGCACTAGGGTCTAATAGAACTATAGCAAAAGGGAGTGGAAGAGCTTTGTTGGGAATTGATACAAGTGAGCAGGCCTGGGTGTGGGATAAAAGCAACAGGTGGTAGGGCATATTTGGGCCATGGGCCTGGGTGCACCCGTGTCATATGGCTAGCCATTTGTGCCATGTGTCTACCCATCAGGAAGCAAAGTGCTCTGCACCCTTTTGTCTTTTTTGGTCACTAGTCCCTTACGGATTAATGACTCATCCTCCACAAAAATAGGACCCCCATTTTTAACTAAGCAAAATTAGTAGATGGGATTGGGCTATGCCATTGTCATGTGAACTAAGAACATTATTTCAAGTCGATGTTGACATGGCATTACGTCGACGTAATATGCTCCAAATGATTCTTGGACGAACTTATAAAGCCCGGGAGCCCACCATTATCATGTGTATAAGTAGTGCCCCTTAGTTGATTTTCACTAATGCTTGTTCTTATTGCACAGTTGAATTTCATCAAATCACTCTTCAAATTTGTCCACTAGTTGGATATGATACACAGAAATCAACTTGGCAAGCAATACACACAGTTAATTTATTTGTAACATTCATAACTTTAATAGTAGTCGAGTGACGGTTAGAATTTGAGTCTTACAGTGCACTTGGGGACGGCACAGTTAGAATTTAATGACAAATGCCTACGGAAGCTTGGGATAGACGAGGATGATGAAGAAAGAGTTTTCCCCTTCTTTGCTTCAAATTATCATTTTCATTATTTCTTTTTAGTTTTCCTCTGGCTCAGATACCTTATTAAATTTCACATAGACGTGAATCCAATACTGTAGAACATCGATATCTCCCAATTTAACCACTTAAAAAACCCGATAAGTGGGATTTTATCACAAAATATCTCGGCATTATTAGTAGTGGAATCATTCATTATATATTATATTTTATTTAGTCAAAGTTCTAATGTGGAACTTATATTCTTCAACAGTTGGTTTGTCCACCCTATTAATTTAGGGGTGATCCTATGAGTCTATAAATAGTACCTCTCTTCTCACCATTTCAATCATCCCATATCATCTCTCCTTTCTCATTCCTCTCTTATATCTTATCTTTCCTCTCGAATTTTTTATTTTTATTTTTTGACGGTGGAGCTTTGGACTCATCATTTTGTGCAAATAGGCTTGAATCATACAACGATTCAGTTGGGTTGTTGTACCCTGGACTGGACAACTCAAAAGATATACTGCTGCATTGGTTCATGGGCACTGCCAAACAACAGCGGGCTTGAATCTCCTTACAAAGAGCGAGAAATCCAGGTCTCAACCTAATTATCTGTGTTATTCTTGGAAGAAAATATAATTATGTAATTTCCTCAACAACATATATATATATATATATATATAAAATACGTGCAAACACTATTTTCTTTACAACCAAAGACATTACAGAAAAAGATGATTTGCCGTGTACGGTTGTACCGTAGTTGTTGTTGGACCCTGCTTCAGCTTTACACTGTTGATTTGTGTGCCTTGCTTGGTTTATTTAAGGGAGATTGAGAGCCAAAATACCGCAACTACTGTTGCCGCTTTTAGAGGGTCAAAAAGCTTATGGGAAAATCACTAGCTAGGGCCATTTGGACCACATCATAATCTTACATGACCAAGATGATGAGCTGGTGGTGTCAGATACCTGCAACCAGGTAGAAGCAAAGCTGGCCTCATCGATCAAATGCCATCTCTCTTATAATGCACTTCCTTTACATGAGAGAGAATCATGGATGTTGTTTTCAAAACTCTGTTTTCACTTGAAACTGGGCCAAGTTACTCTGTTGGCCTCAAATGATATATTTTAGCTTATGAAGGTGCTCTTGCTTTTATTTATTTATTTATTATTATTATTATTATTATTATTATTATTTTAACTCTTTAACCCCTCAATCATTGAATTCTGTAGTTGTGATAAAATCATACGATGTTGGGATTTGAACGTAGTTAAATTTGTAATAATATCGATATTGATAATAGCGAATCACTGATACGTTTGTTTATCGAAATCTGAAAATTCTTCCAATGAGACGTTTTAAATTTAATCTTTATCAATTGTTGGACTTCGTGACAATATAATCCAACCGCATGCAAAAGCACCTGCTCCACTTAGCTTGGATAGGAAATTAATTAGCTAATAAAAAACTTGTTGCCACTTTAAATATTTATAATGCCTACAATTATTGTACTTCTTAAAAGAGACAGCTTTGTCATCTTATGAGTCCCTTTAAAGGGTTTGTAATTGAATTTCTTATCTTTCTTTTTCATGGGATTATTTTAATCACTAATAACTTAGTTTTTAGTGGTTCCTATAGTGTGTTATTAGTATGTAAGCTCATTTGTATGATGTTAAGAATTTGTCTATTACATTTTCCATGCACTATATATAGAATCAGGATCAGAAGACACATAAAAAAAATCACATTTTTATATATATATATATATATATATATATTGAAAACTTAATTTGGCTTAGCTTTAGGCATTTAGCATTATCTATATGTGTGTGTCCATTCTTATGGATTAGTTTTGTATTGCTATTTATGCTTCCTTCACTTATTTATGTATTTTAGGATCAGTAGGATTCCCTATATATAGACGATCTAATACGGAAACTTGAGCTCAAGTTATGCAATGTCATATGTGTCTTTTATGTATGTCACTTTAGTTATGCATCTAATTATAATATTGAATATTTTAAGTAATCATTATTAATCTATAGAAAAGAAGCCCTATGACAAAGCTCCAAATAATTTTTTTTTAAAGGTACACTTGATGATGTTTTCATTCTAAGTTTTTTTTTCTTATTCAAGGAAGAGAATAGCGAGACGTTCTTTTACCGTAACTGAAAGGATAAAGTGATTTAGCACTAGAGTATAAACACTATATCCCTCATAGCTAGTTACTATACGAAAAGAGAGCACTTTTGCTTACTGCCCTTAATTGGTGGTGAACATTATCACTATATTACCAGTCATTAAATAAGTTTAATTTTGAGATTCGTGTAGCAAGTAGATTATATCTTACTCATCTAACAATAATTAATGTGCTCATCTCCAATTCCGAACACATTGGCAGAACTAGCATGAGGGCTAGGCGGCTAGGCCTAGCTAGACATAAAACTATGTTTTCAAGCATACCCTTTCTTGTAGTAGATCCTCATGATCAAGCACCTACCTACTCGTGGGTTAGCTATGAGTAATGTGGAGAGAAGCCAAACCAGTTATTGTGACTATAGATTCCGACATTTTTCCACTCACTTTTAATTTATAGGTGCATGGCCCCTAATCCTCTGGCTAGCTTGATTAATTATAAGTAGTGCGTAGCCGTCGATTAAAATTTAGAGGGAAGTACGTAATTATATTCCTTACAATTTGATTAATTATAATATATCCTGAGATTATGTTCCTAATCCCTAACCCCATCATTAGAAATCATTTCTTAAGCAAGAAAATAAAATAAAATAAAATAAAATCATGGTGGTGGAAATCCCACTTCTTCAATCAAGTATTAAATTTATTACCAACAAAGTCCCAAACATCGACACGTAAAATGGAATTAATTCTTATACTTAATTTTAAGAGATTATTCCATCAATGTCATGACTGTTGGATTCGATCCCAAAAAGAAAGAAAAGAAAGAAAAAAAAGACCTAAAGAAACAAGTGTAACTTTCATTTAAAGCTTATCCCCATGCCAACGTGAGCTGACAAGAAGATTATATACGCTACTCAACCAACGTGGAACTTTCTGAGACAAAAGCTAGATAGACAGTACCAATTAGAGAGCTTTGATTAATCATTTTCACTGCTTCAAACTTTACTTAAAATTGATTGATGAACTCAGATTAATCTGAATCTCCTGTTGGCACTCAATGATTGGATCTTTGATATATACACCTCTCAACATAATGAATAATTCCCTTCTCCAAACTTTTCCAATTGAAAATGATTGCTCTGATCAATATTCCGGTTTATGCTTAAAGCCTCTTTATGACAAACTCCATTTTTCTCCTCTAAGAGTTTATACTTTCCAGACATGTTAAACCCTCAAACATCAATGAGCAGTTGACATATATTCTCTTTAATTTTCTGCCAGATATGGTGTTTCTTTGGTCAAATTGTTGAATTTCAGAAAAACGGGGCAGCAGCCCACTACAAATAACATTGATATTGTCCCCAACTTAACCACGTATAAAGTCCAGTAGGTGGGGTTTTATCACAAAAAACTTAGGTGTTATTAGGAGTGGAACCATTTATTATAAGTTGTAATTAATTTATATAGTCAAGTTTCCGATGTGAGACTTTATATTCTTCAACATGCCCACTCACGTAGGACCACCATATAGTGAGCCACACGTGGTGCCAAATCCACATCGGAGTTAATCATCTGGATATGTGTAACTATTTCTTTACAAAGATATGATATTTACAAGATTAATTTTAAACGAAATAATTCATTAACGTAACTATTTCACCACAATGAATGAGTCATAATTAGGTATCGAACTCAACTCAAATATATATATATATAATTCTCGTATTCATATGCTATTTCTCCATTTTCTTAGTATTTAATGATAATTTGAGTTCATTGATGGTTGTTTGATAATGGTTTTCATTTTGTAGCTCCAAAATTCTTTTATTTAATGATAATTTGTATGTTGATGATGGTTTTGTTAATTGATGATGAATTATTTGTAAAGTTTAGATTAGTTTTAATTATAAGTTCTGCTATCTAGCATCAATACATTGTCCCCAAAAAAAACTTAGTATGTTCACTAATAATTTTCGCATAGGCCACCAAAATCTTAGAAACGACCATGCTAAACTCCAATAGAGCAAATGATCATTAACTTAAATTCTAAATCTTAAATGATTGACAAACTTAAAACCCTGAAAATGACGATGTTCTGGTTATAAATACAATGCCAACTTAAAGGAGGAAACATACAACACAAGAAGAAGTGGGAAACATATGCCATTAACACACCACACAAGAATTCACACAAGATAAAAGGAACACAAGTTTAACCTATTAGAAGAAAGGGAGAGATACGTACGTTTAGTATACTTTAACAAAATTTTCCCAATATTAATAAAGATGGTATGGCCCAACCACAACATATATATGGATGATGATCACTACTTCTGGAGTGGGATTTGGTTTGGATTTGTTCCTCCTAATTATTTCTTATTAACCCCTTTATTATAACCAGGTAATAAGATAAGATTTAATCCTAGTGGAAGAGACTAAAAATTGCAATAATAGAATTGTAAGCAATGAATAAAGTTGAACGTGTCATCTAGGGTGGAATATCCTATTGTCCTTGACGTGTACGTTGGGTGGTGGAAGGTGACGATGGAAGGGTAGTGGGACCCTCATCACTCATTCTGAGGTAAAAACTTTCTTATAATAGGGATAGTACTATTTTGTTATCTCCGAAATAACACAATAACACGTAAAAAAATTAGCCCACATATCATTACATTGGGAGCCCATGAGTATTTATCAACTAATTAGTAAAATCCAAGTCATGGCTGAAATTCTTTGTATGCAAGTTAAACTTGGGCAAATGATGTTCCTATTAAGATGAAGTTCTCAAACATTTTCCCTCTCACAAAAATTTCTCTCTAACGCATTTTGTCAAATATATTGAGGGCAGCTCTTAAGGAAGAAATTGGCAATTAAATGGCAATCACCTCGAATCTAATGGAGTTAGTGAGTACTATCGAGCCCTTTTAGCCACCACCATCAATCAGATGTTGATCATGTGATTAGTTATCGTGAAGAGTACGTTGTTCAAAAATTTCTTAAATTGCACGGAGGATAAGGATAATGTCTGTGTGTAGAATTCACGTAACCACAACCTTTAGCTTTTGGGTAGCACTAATGCAATTGCCTGTTTGCAAACAAAAAGACTCGCCACTAGAAGGCAAAATAGTGGGGGGAAGGAAGAGTTTGTAGAACCCAGTTTCTTGTTGGGTCCCAGAGTCCATCCACCCTCTCCCTTTTATTTGTTCAGTTGTTTATATAGGCTAAGAAAACCAATTGAGTCATGCTGATGTTCTTCACCATATATACATACACATTATATATAGGCTAAGAAAAATCAGCAAACAACATCCATATACGCAAATCATTTGTGTCATCTTTTTGTTTATGCATCTTCTTGAAACCTACAGAAGAATATGCAAATGACAGAAGAAAACAATTGTCATTTTCTGATGCTTTAACTTAAAAAGTCACAAAAAAGAGACAGAAAAAAAGAAGGGTGGGAAGTGCCAATTGCGTGTGAGCAATTACTGGAATCAAATTAAAAGTTGCATGAGCCAAAAACCGTTTTCTAGGTTTATCACAATTATTTATCCATTTTTTTTTAAAAAGGCAACAGTTTATTGTTTTTTTCTGCATTGTTTTGGTGCACTGCCCCCTCCATTGCTAAAGCTAGCTTTTCCTTTTTCTTGCATTTTCGTTTTCCTTGCTCTCCCCGGCCAAAAGTATATAGGCTAGAGGCTATAGCTTGGGTAGCTCCTAAACTGGCCCCTCCCTTTTTCTCTTTTCTTTTGGAACCCCTTGAAACTGTTTCAATGCCCTTATTATGGAAAATTAAAGTATACATGTTAAGATGGATATGTGAGTTATTTTCTGGTTCTACATGAGTATATATATATATCATGGTTTCATATGCATGCGCCGCATATAGTTTGTAAGGTGTAGATCAAATCTTTAAGGATGAATCAAAGGAGGAACCTCTCTCTCTCTCTCTCTCTCTCTCTCTCTCTCTCTCTCTCTCTCTCTCTCTCTCTCTCTCTCTCTCTCTCTCAAAGGCTCAGTGGGACCAAGCTGTTGGATGGTCTCTGATGTCATGATGTGGTCCTACGCACTTACTAAAATAACCACTACCATGATGCCCCTGAATTCTAGAAATATTGGGTGGCTACCTATCCAAATCATCTTATTTATTGCAATTCATGCCTTCATTGTGCGATTATAAGTAGAAAATAACAATTTTCTCTCTAGACATTGTGCTTCTGTCAAGACCCAATATCACATATCAGAAAAATAGTACATCTGTATATTATATGAGCTCTTGGCACCCTTTCTTTACAAACCGGTTTTTAACCGACTTGAGCCCTTATTTAATCTTTGTCTAAAGTTTTTAAGTTTAAGATGCATGCTTACTTATATGTAAAATAAGGAATGTTCATATCCACTAGGAGGGATAGGTTGATTGTATCACTGGTTTTTAGATATTTGATTAAAGATTTTAAAGTGAAACTCACGTATCAATGATTTCTTGTGTCTAATTAAACATGAGAGAAGTTAAAAAATTATTCAATTTTTTTCTTATTTCCATTAAAACTTGTACTAGCCAGCCAGATCCGACTGGCAATTATGTTCATCTACTTCATTTGTAGGGTCCTCCTCCTCGTCAGGTGGTTATAGTCGATAAAACATTCCTAAAACATATGATCACATACATCATCTTGTCACCCAACTTGATTCACATTATGACAAAGCCCCATGATGAAATGAAAGAAGCGGTTTTCTCATATTATCCCTCGGGTTCTGTAATAAAATTTTCCTATTATTTTCGTCCAACTTGGCTCTTCCATGCGTTACAATCACACAACAGTACACTCCCATCAAACAAGTTACAAAAGCCCTACCTGCCTCAATCTACAAATGTAACTACCACGCTGCTTTTTCACATTTCTCGATAAAATGTTAGGGACAATCGCTCGCGCGTAAAATTGATTACTACTTACCAATTACATATAGGGAGTTTCTCAATACATTAACGACTCACAATGACTCGTCCCGGTATTACATGTATAATTTATAAGGTGGTGATTTCGTGTAAGGTGTACCATAATTGTACGGTAGGATAACACATTTGTTTGTTCCTCAGCAAAAATAGATTATTTTTTATTTTCTTTTCGTTTCTTTGTTTCCAAACGTCCCATGATTCCATTCTCTGATGAAAAAGAAAATTTTATGCAAATACCAAACCTGCCCCTGAGTGCGTTTGTACTGTGCTCATAGATAGATGAATGAAATATCCCAACAAAGAACAAAGAGGGACCCACATGTGCCCCACTCTCCTCATGCAAAATGACGACATTAATCACCACCCAAAACTAATTCTAAAAAACTAAAACTAAAAATTGCCACAAATTAAACCACCCTCTCTTGTCTATATATAACACCCCACCCCATCCCCCACTTCTCAAACCACAACATCATCTATTCTCTCTCTCTCTCTCTCTCTCTCTCTCGCTTCATTTGCTTCTCTTCTTAACATTTTTAGCTCTTCAGACCAAAGCCAAAAGAAAAGAAAAACACATTTTAGCTCAAAATTAAGCTCATCAAACACACATTGAACTAAAAAATGGCAGGGAGAGAGCCTTTTAACGTAACAGCCAGGGCACCGGCGGTGACATCACAGCGGTCACCATGGCATTCCCCGGTGCCCTACTTGTTCGGCGGCCTGGCAGCCATGCTGGGCCTAATCGCTTTCGCGCTTCTCATCTTAGCCTGCTCTTACTGGAAGCTCTCCGGCTACCTTGAGAGCGGCGAAAACGGCCCCGGATCGGAGCCGGACCTGGAGGCCGGAGAAGGAGGCAAAGGCGACGAGACGGGCCAGAAGGCCCAGCCGGTGTTCGAGGAGAAAATCTTGGTGATCATGGCGGGTGACGCCAAGCCAACTTTCTTGGCCACGCCCATGTCAAGTAGGTCTTCTTCTTTCGGCGACAATAGCAGCAATAGCAGCAGCAGCAGCAGTTGCAGCTGCGGCGAAAAGTCTGAGAAGTCGGTGGAAATGAGTGAGGTTGGGAAGCAAGAAAACGGCCGTGATCATCAGGTACAGGCTAGTGAGAGCAGAGGGAATGGCCATGAGGCCTCAGATCAGTCGGATCAGAGACCCGTTAATTAATTAATGTTCGTGGGTTTTGGGTCATTTTAGGTGTGGGGGTTTTGTTTTGTTTTGTTTTTTTTCTTCACGGGAGCTGTATATTTATTTGAGATGAAATGGAAGAATTTCCTGTTCTCCTTATAACTTTGCCTTTTCTTTTCTCAGCTTACACTTTAAATTCAGTATTTTTTTTATAGTTGTTTTTGAAGCACCCACAGATTTCAAAAACAATGCAAGACCACAAATTAAAAGTGGGAATAACATTGGCCTTTTTGTTCTTGTTTTTCGCGTTGGTTAATTGTTTTGAAGCTGGTTTTTGACAAACCCAGAAACCAGTTATGAGAATTAAAAGAAAGAAAATTAGAAGAAAAAAAAATTATATATGCAGATGTATGTGTGTGGAATTTGGTGTGCAGAGAAGTAGAATTAAGGGCAACGTGGTGGGCTGAAATGGTTTGTGCCATGGAAGAGAAAGGCACGTGTAAGGGCTATGCAGATGTATGTAGCTCTCTGCGTCAGGTTGCTGCTTGCAAATGCCCGATGAGATTTTCTTATTTTTGTTAAAATTCTTTCTATTTTAATTTTTGATGCCCCTTGTTGCCACAACGTTTTATGCAATATATTATACATATGGAAGGAAATTAATAAACATGGTCTAATTAGATGTACCAGCTTTATTAAATATTGATTTGTTTGGTCCACATGAAATGCTATATGATTTGGTTCGTGGGCCACTTCAATATTATAAACTTTTTTTTTCTTTTCATTTTTCTGATTTTTCTTTTTAAGGGTACATTTGTTATGTTATTATTTGTGTAGGTGGTGAGGCAAAATAAAGTTCAATTGTGTGTTGTGAGTGGAATTCAGTGTAATGAGCATTAGTTGAGCATTCTGTGTTGTAGAGTTACAAAATGTACATATAGTATTTAGCAAAGGAAAATACTTCCCTTTTTACATTTAGTAAGTAGGAACTCTTACATTCTTGTCAATAGCAGACGACATCTGTGTAAAAGTTTTGTGTGTGTGTGTTTTTGATGAATTATTTTTGCATATGTGTCAAAATATAATTAGCAAGAAGGAGAAGTATTCCCTTACACGGAAGGAGGCAAGCAATATCCTTCAACAAATGCAAATACAGTCAGTCGTATAGTTGTGCTATATGCTTCTTGCTCCTACAAAAGTATTGGGTGGTCTAGTTGTTTGGTGGATATACATACAAATGGATATGCAAAATAATGGCAAGCAACAATTATTGGAAACGTTGGTCATATATGCGTTCAATAGTAAGCCACTAAAAAATACCTTTCTAAATTAAATAGTTGCTTAAATTTCATAAAGGGCACTGCTAAAATTGGGTTCAAGGGTAAGCCAAGCCTCCACCCAAATGAATCGTTTGAAATATTTGGTGTAGGTTAATTGAATTTTGAAGCAATTTAAACTATTTTTCCTTTTTGAATTAAGTGATATTGTAAACTCTAATGTATGAAAATAGGGATTAAACTTCGATGCTGGAGGACGGACACACCATCTTCACCAACTGATCTAATGTGCAAAGATAGAAATTAAACTACAATTCATATACGTATTGAGATGGATAATATTTGGAAGATAGTAGTCATCACTGAAAATTAAAATCTCAGTTGTAAATCTAATAGACCTTAAAAAGGCAAGAAAGAGAGAGAGGGTGAGATGCGGCAGGCAGGAAATGCTTTGGGCACTTTTCTTTCTTTCTAAAAGCATAAATGATAAAACTTGTACGAGCATTAAGAAAGAATATATAGCTAAAAAATATGAAGAACCTTGTACGACCTTTGGAATAGTATAGTGTACTAAACTCAAAGTCTCTTCTCCTTTCATGGAAAAAACACAATGAGTGACAAGTGTATGTAAATGCCTGAATTCTCTCTTTTTTTTTTTCACCTTTGGGTTTTGCCAAAGTTAAATAGATTGACAGAAGATGCTATAGCTATTTGATTTTATATTCTTTCTTTAGCCTTTTTTCTTGCATGTACAATTCTCCTCTTCCCTCCCTACAAATCAAGCGTGGCTAGCTAAATTCTGACACAGAGAATATTTCCTTTTAAAAAGGTCACCATTTCCATGCAATTTTAGGTATTTTTTTTTTTTTACCACAATTGCACAAGTCTTCTGCTTCTTGCAGGTGCAAATTTTGAGGAAGAAAATCAGAGAATTTTTTTTTGTTTTTGTTTTGTTAGCATTTATATCATTCACTACACACACTCAAAAGCATCATTCTTATCCTTCGATTTTAAACCTTTTGTTTCGAATCTTGACAAATTAGTGCATTTATAAGCGAGAGAAGTATCATTATGGGCAGTTGTACTAATTTAAACTTAGTGGCATGATTGAAAGGACAATTAGTGCTCACCACTTTACTTTTCATTGGATCAAAAGGCATGAGAAATGCATAGAAAACTAAGCTTGTATTCGGCATGAGGTCACTGAACGTGTTTCATTGGATCAATCAGTATATGAAGCAGCAATATCTTCTACCAATTTCGATGCTTGGCTTTTTTTGGAAACAAATTAGAATATGTGGCTAGCTATTCTCATTAAAGTGTGACATTGTTAATTACCAAATCCAAAGAAATATATGCTTCAATAGTTGTAAGCTTGAAAGCTAGTAACATATAGTGCTATTACATCAAACAATATCCACTAGGGTTTTAGGCAATCCTTCCTCATTTCCACTTGTTTTAGTTACTTCAAATCTGGACAAGCGAAGCCGGCCAAGAGACAGTGCAAATCTTATCTCCTTTTGGTGCAATGAAGGCATACGTATTACGTCCGTGAGAGAAAAATAAAAACTTCATGTAATAAAGTCTGAAAGTCGGTAAACTTCAAGGCAATAAAGTGAAATTAACTGAATAAAAAAATTGAAAGTGTAAAACGGAAACAAGTAGATGGACAAAACTTCTCAAGTCCTGAAGGGGCCCAAGAGAGATATTGTGTCGGCTAAGATATATGGCTCACTCGTGCTAAGCAACCTTAAGAAGTTGAAGACTATGCTGTAAGCCCACTCATTGTTTGAGGGGACATAAAGTTTTTTTCTGAAGCGGGGTGGAGTCGAAATGTTTTATCGTTAGGACCGTTATGTAATTGTCTCAGTATTTTCAATATACTATGAGTTTTAAATTTGGATGGCCTAAAATTTAGATGTATTCAATTAAAACATTAACTTCATTCAAATTTGATGTATTCAATCATGATTTTAAAATATTTTATAAAAGTTTGGGTGTATTAAAAAAACTCATTGATTTTAAAGGAAAAACGAAAAAAATATTCTAGACTAATTTTAAGTCATGACAAATCTTTTCTTCTTCCCAGAGATTTTGATACATAAATCAATTTTATTCTCAAGATATGATTTCACCACCTTTATTGCCACCCCCACCACCATCACTTCCACCAACCCCAGCAGCACCACCACCTTGAGCGCCATTAGCGCCACCAGCACCAGCACTGCCACCGCCACGACCTCCACCACCTCCACAGTTAGCACCACCACCCATACCGCCACCTCAACTACCACCACCACCACTGCCACCCCCACCACCATCACCACCACTGCCATCTTCACCTCCACCACCGTTGTTGCCGCTGCCACCACCACTTGACATGGCTGTAAAGTAACCCAAGCAGGGCTTCCTTCAACAAGTTGGTTGAGTAGAGACTCACGGTTCAAATCGTATTTAATGCAATTGCTCAACCTTTCTTTTGCCGCCTCACTTCTAGTTGTTAAAGTCAAATTCAAGTTTTAATTTGGGTAGTCGCGCCATTAGCCAAGTAAAAGCATTTTTGAAAAACAGCTTTATTTGGAAAGTTAGAAATATTTGGCTTGCTTGACCTTGGGCTTGTATCTCTGAGTATTTAATTTTACGAATTTGAGCAATACCCAAATGAGCTTTTTCCATTTTAGGTCCAAACAATTTTTAATACAAGGGATATTAGAGGAAGGGGATTCAAATACAAAATCTCGGGTGTAATCGCTGCTCTTAACTACTTGAGCTACCAGTTCCTTCCAAAATCCTTACGAAGCCAACCTATGTGATGTTGAACTTGAACAAATGCCTCTTTCTACATGGCACTTGGCCTCACTATAAGTTTTCCACGCAGCTGAAGTTAAGTGACTGGAGAGCAATTGCTTTCACCCTTTGACATGTAGCTCTTTGGCTGATGTCCTTGTATTGTAGGCCAAGAAAATGGGATTGAAACACCACTCACATTGTTTCACACTTTTAGTGCTGGAAATCATGTTTATACTCCCTTGGCTGGCCTACTAAAAAATTGATCAAACACTAGTTGTAGACCTCATGATCTCACTAACCCATGTTTGGACATACTAAAATTATTTGATTGTGGTAGATGGAGGTCTCTGATAAATCAATTTTTGGGTTTTCTTGTGGCTGTAAATGTTTTCTTCCTGTTTGAATTTTTTTTTTTTTGTGGATTCATAGAGGATGGCTCCAATAATTGCCACTTGCTTTACCCTCTGGCATGTCAAATCATGACATTCCAATTTGAATAATGAAAGATGTGCGCAAGTGAATGTTTGTTCTTTACTTTCACAAAAGGTCTGAAAATTACTACTCAATGTTCATATATATGTGCATATGGCTCGAAAGGGACCCTGTCGAACAACTGCTTAACCCTACCCTAGCCCCATATGGTAATTACAATCAAAGGTTAGTTGTTTTTAATGGAATCGATTTTTATGGATAAAACCAAGAAAAGAGCATTGGGGAAAAATATATTACGAACGTTTTTATGGTCAACTTTTGATGAAATATCAGCAGGAGTATTGATATTTAGAAGCTCACGTTCTAAGGTCAGTTTATTATGGATGCAAAGAATGTTTGGAAATTTTGATCGACTGTATTCATAAGACTAAATCTAAGGAATGTTGAATGAAGAAATAACGGTAGAGGTGAATGATTTTTCAGTTTGGGAGATTAGGAGGGATAAAACTTTTTTTATCAATACTGTGCTAATATCCAATTGGAATAGAGTTGGGAGATGAAGAAATAACGAGCCCCATAAATATTTGCCCTTCTTTCGTATTCAATTGGAATAGAGTTGGGAGTGGGTTTGGCGTTGGATCATGCCTTAGTCTTTGACGCCTTGGGGCTTGTTACAAATTACGTAATGGGCCATATCACAACACAAATTCGAACAAGGCATATGGGCTGGGCTTTTGTCCACTTTTAATATTAGACCAGGCTTATGTTATGCTGCACATACTTATGAACAAGATCCAAATGGAAAATTCATTATGAATTGGCATATTCCAATACATTATGGAAAATAAAATCCGAGATCTTTCCTTCTTGTTAGCTTGGGAATGGGATTACGTGGAGGTGATAGTCAGTAAGATCCAAATGGAAAATGATGGCAACATCAGTGTGCTCGAATCCATCCATGTACAAAAGAATACATCTAAAACAAAATCAAATTACCGAAGTCAAAGAAAACGAAGTGAGATAGAGGAAGCTCCAATATTCGATCATTGATTGATTTATAATTAACTTCATCAAACAAATGCCATGCATAATACTCAACGTACCACACTTGAAAAGGACCGAACAAATTTTTGGACCTCTCACTTGGAATGTCGTTTACTGCTCAAAATTTTATTTTAATTTTAATTTCAAATTATCAATTCGAACATTTAGTAATTGGTGTGGGTCCATCTTTCATCACCATGCTTGTTATTGGTCCATCTGGCATGATGCCCTTGGTCCCAATAATTTCATATTTTCAGAGAAGGCAATCTGATTTGTTTAATATAACAATGGTTTTTATTTTATTTTTTTATAGCTTGACTTTGAATTTGTGACTCTTTCAATTGAGGAAATAGGGTTTCCTAAAACCTATTAGGAAAACTATGGGTACAACAAAGAAAGAGTGACACACATATACAACAATACACATTCAACCAATATTTCAAGAATCTACCTCTAACTTTAACTTTGCTTTCATTTATACCTTTTTGGTTGGTAGAATGGTTAGACCCAATATGGATGTGATGCCTCTGTCCGACCATACATGAGTGTAGAATTTGAACACATGACGTCTTCTAATAATATCGATACTAAATTATACTCCACCAAATGATGAATAAGTTAACGCAAATTAGGTATAGTTGAACCCATGAGATTTTGCTGATCCTTTCAAATACCTCATAAAGATGTATGGTACAAAATAAGTTAAAGAATTATTCAAGTAAAAAAATTTAAGCAAAAGTCAAGCAAACCCTTTTGAGATTTCATGATGTATCTGATTGCTTAGTCTTGTAACTTTACATCTATATTTAACACATTAAATTCAAAGTGAAATGCAATATATAGAGGCACAGGATGTTCTGGTAGGAAATTGAATATGCTAATCAATGTGAACACGAATACAATTAATTACCTGATCAATGACGAGGCAATCAATGCCAATTGGAAATATCAAAATATATTTAGGATTGAGAAAATGATTTTTCTTGATGCTAGGGTTGAAAGATATGTGATCCTTTTTCAAGACTTTATTTTGGCCCTTCATTGTATGGAAGTCATCATCAGAAGGTAAAGATTGAGGGCATGTTTACGTAATTGGAATGTGAATGGGTAGAATAGGAGTCATTCTCATTCCGGATGACTCCTTTGTTTATTTATACTGACGAAATGAACATAAACGAGGGGCCCACAACAAATCTCATTCATGATTCCTGATATTGAAGAGATTTGATTTCGGAGAGGGGAGGTGGGATTGGAGAAGGGTGAAAGGGAAGCAAGTTTTACATGCAAAAAATACCCCTCATAATTCTTTTTTTCTTTTTTTTCATATGAAAAGTTGTAGTAGTCTTTGGTAAAAATACATATATATATTTTTTTCGTAAGAAAGAAAATAACCGAAACGAGAGGAAGTATGTCCATTACCTTAGGACTGAGGGTGCAGACATGAAGTTTGAGTTAATTTCAAAGCTAGTGTTGTTGCCAAAGAGCGACATGAATGATTTTCTGATGACGGACCATCCCACCAATACTCGGTAATTCACAGCTTGGTATGAGAGATATTATTGTCGTGGAGTTCAGATATTATTTTAGTACATGATGCTATATTATATTAATTAATTTCTAAGTAGCAAAAGAAATTTTAATTTAATTATCATGGTCTCCCTCTTAGTTACAGCCGTTCAAGCAACTTCATATTCAAGACATGCCGGCCAAGGTCGGCTCTCACATCACATCTAAATCATATATGGCCAGAACACAACTGATTTGGTTAATTTAAGAGAAAATAAAGACTTATCAATTTCATCATTTGCATGCATAAGCTAGCTTAATATAATTAGCTCTCAATATTTGAAGAACTTATCCCAAGTGCCATGGGATCCTCCTTGAGTGCTTGCTGTAGTTCAGAGAAGGTAGATGAAGAAGGGTATGTTTGATATTTTATTTTTCTTCTTCTTCTCTACCTAAATGTCAATTCCAAATTAAACTGGGTAATTAATTATTTATTTAAACTCCTAATAACTCCAGCTAGCATGATTTAGCTTGGATTGATTGTTTTTGTTTTGTTAAAAGAAATTAAGTGTTGCTTGCTTGCTTTTAATTCTTAGGGCTACTCGTGAAATTGGTGGAGGTCACGCGTCATGGAGAATATTTTCGTACAAGGAATTGCAGACGGCTACCAATGGTTTTAGTGATGACAATCTGCTTGGAGAAGGAGGGTTTGGAAGTGTCTATTGGGGCAAAACCAGTGATGGTCTCCAGGTATAATTTTGAAAAGAAAAAAAAAACTAATTAATATATATATAGACCCCATGTTGCTTAGCAATGGTTCTTTGTAACGTTATAATTGTTTGAGTATATATTTAAATTCAGATTGCTGTGAAGAAGTTGAAAGCAATGAATTCAAAAGCTGAAATGGAATTTGCAGTTGAGGTTGAAGTTCTTGGAAGGGTTAGGCACAAGAACTTGTTGGGTCTTAGGGGCTATTATGCTGGGGCTGATCAGCGGCTTATAGTGTATGATTACATGCCAAATCTTAGCTTACTTTCTCATCTGCATGGCCAATTTGCAAGTGAAGTTCAGCTGGATTGGAAAAGGAGAATGAAGGTTGCTATTGGCTCAGCTGAAGGCCTCCTGTAAGCATAATAAACTATACACTTAATTATACAGCTTCTTTTATTAATTGTTCAATTGAATTTGAAACTATTGACTATAACCACATTAAGAGTTGATCCAGTCCACCATAATATAATCAACCTACCAACTCTGCCCTTCAGTATAAGCACCATATGGATTGAAATAAAATATTTTAAAACCCGAATTTTTTTTATTTAGAACAAGGGAATTCAAACTTAGGAGCACTTCCAAAAAAAGGAGACTTTACAGATGGGATTTCAAGGTCAATTGTTTTGCACATGTAGTAAGATCAACATACAACAGAAAAATGATTATGCTAATTGACAATGAGTGCTGCTTTCGATTATATTTGAGTACTTGTGTTTACACCATATATATACTTATTAACCACATTCATAGATGAGAACCATTTCATAATTGAGCCCTTTCATATAATTCAAATTGTGAAGGAGGGTGGATAATGGGGTAGGATTATAGAATACATCAAGGGTTAGATATCTTCCAATATAACAAGCAAAAGAAGAAAAAAAAACATTTACATAAGTTGGTCTTTTCACCTCTATTCAAGAGATCACTTCAACAAAATAATGTGTACCATTTTTTGCTTTTGTTACCAAATCGAACCAAATAAAATTGTAAAAAATTCTATATATACCAAAACTTCTGGCATTTGAATACTTTGACAATTAAAGTGCTCATGCTCATTGTATTTGTGGGTTTTAGGTACTTGCACCATGAGGTCACCCCACACATCATTCATAGAGACATAAAGGCAAGCAATGTGCTCTTGGATTCAGATTTCGAGCCACTAGTTGCAGATTTTGGGTTTGCCAAGCTAATCCCAGAAGGTGTAAGCCACATGACAACTCGAGTCAAGGGCACATTAGGTTACCTAGCCCCTGAATATGCCATGTGGGGAAAAGTCTCTGAGAGCTGTGATGTGTACAGCTTTGGGATTCTTCTTTTAGAGCTTGTGACTGGAAGAAAGCCCATTGAGAAGCTCCTGGTGGAGTGAAGAGGACAATAACTGAGTGGGCTGAGCCACTCATAACCAAAGGGAAGCTCAAGGAACTTGCTGACCCAAAACTCAGAGGAAACTTTGATGAAGCCCAATTGAAGCAAGCCATCAATGTTGCTGCCCTATGTGTGAAAAGTCAGCCTGAGAAAAGGCCTAAGATGAAGGAAGTGGTTGATATTTTAAAAGGGTATGAGGCTAAGGCCAGATTGACACCTTTGAGAATTGAAAGTGTGAGATATAAGGAGGAGCTTCTGGCACTTGACCAAGCTAGTGATGATGAGGGAGATGGAGGGGCTGATGAAAGCAATAATGGTTATGGTGTTTTTAGTGCTATAGAGGTTCAGAAAATGCAGGATTATCCTTACAAGGTCCATGGAGAAAGGAGAATGGCTAAATACGGGTGAGGGAAAGAGGCCATTTTATCGTGCTTTTATATATATATAGCTCTGGATTGTCAATATAAGCTGTAAGTGTGTTCCATAACAAGTGAAATTGGTTTGAGATGCAAATTTGAAGATGTGATGACTTTGGTTGCATGTATGGACTTTGAATATGCATGTATTGACTGAATTGTCCAATTTTTGGTCCTTATATTTTGGATTGAATTGTACTTTGGTTCTTTTAGTCTCAATTAAGCGATATTAGAGAGAGGGATTCGAACACAAGACCTTGAGTGCAGGATACAAGCCCCTTGCCATATGATATATATCCTTCTAGTTAACCATAACCATTGAAATTGGGCCCAAAAATCCCAAATTTAAATATGATATAAAGGTTAATTAAAGAAAGTTGTTATTCACACTTTAAAATAGTAATCATATAAATTAGATGTTGACAACAACTCCCTATGAAAATTGAAACTATACATAGATGAAATTGAGTTCAAACTACAAGAGACCACATATAAAATTTATCCTCATGTTTTTTTTTTTTTTTCTTTTGGGAGTTAGAATTATAGTTTAGTCAATAATATATTAATTAATTGAAGGTACAACCGAAACATCCAATAATAAAAAAGAAACATATCATCATGTGTTGATGATGCCTCAAATTGGTTTAGGATGGTTCCTCTTGGAATACTCTTTGCTGACCAACCCCTACCCCATACCATCAAAAGAAAATTGGTGGTCTTTTTCTTTTTTAATCTTTTGAGAAAGGGGGAATGCAATAATAAGGACAATAATAATAATAATTACATCCATAAACATGAGTTATCTACTTGTTTACTTGATTTCCAAGTAGTTATCTATTACAAAGCTAAACGCTTACTAAACTTTAAAATGACATGCAAGGGATTTGTAACTCAAGTGATTAAAAATAATATTTATCAAATCTCCGTACCCAATAACATCATCATTTTACCAATAAACACAATGCCAATACAAAAAACACATAACTAAAGTCTCCTACTCTGAGCTTCAACATGTGTTTCGTGAAGAAAATTTGGTTATTGATGTTTTGGCAAATTTGGGTCATCATCAACAAAATCTTTGTATTTGATTTAATATGTTCCCAGATTCTATGGTTATGCGACTGTTATTTGATGAAAGGAATTTTGAGATTCCTCGAGGATCCGCCTTGTAATTGTTTTTTTGTACTTCAAAAAAAAGTAATAACTAGAGTCTCCTATTTTATCAACTTGAGATTCCTCGAGGATGAAGTAAGAAACTGTAGTGTCCTATCAACGTTTCATGAATCATGATAAAGGGAAGGGGCTATTTTTGAAGTGGCACATGGAACCCTTCCTACCAAATCCAACATGCACTTTTTTCTCTTTTGGCTATATTTTGGACGAGTCTCTTCTTTTGGCTTACAAAGCAAGACAAATCAAATACGTGCCCACCAACTTTGCTTATACCCCAAAGCACCCAACCACAACACTTAATTGTGTAGCTAGAGTAGCTAGAGAGAGAGAGAGAGAGAGAGAGAAAGAGCAGTTGTCCAATTGCCACTGTAAAAAAGAGGTTTTCATGCTTCTTAAACAAGACTAATGGAATGAGAGCTAAGCTGGCCTCACACTACTCTAAGTCTCCAACTGACTTCATCATTCTGTTATTTCTGTGCATATCTGCATATATATATATTCTTAAATTGAGTGATGTGCTTCAATGGTCAACAACAATCACAACAAGTACACAAATAACTCAAACTGCTTCACATACTCATTTGCAAACACAATGGTCCCTTCGGCCCCTGCTAAAATACTCATAGGCATCTCCACAGACCCAAATGATAGCCAAGAGTTGCTCTCATGGGCAATCAAAGTTCTAGCTCATCCAAATGATACCATTGCTGCCATACATGTTCTTGGTCAGTATTTTGGAATTAATTTACCATAGTTTTGATTGATCTTTTTATTTTTGGGTATCTCATTCATTTGCCCTCTAATTCAAATTTAAAGAAAAATTAGTGAGTGTGGAAGAATTGCATTTTTAGCATAGCCAATTTTTATCAGTGAATTTATTTGTATGCGTGATTGAATTTGCTATGTCTTGCAAAATTGACTATTTTTCAGTTGGGGAGGAGAGGAAGAAGCGCGATTTAGTGGCGAAAAAGCAATCACAGCTTCGTCGAGCAAAAGCCTATGTGATATCTGTGCTTGGAGAATTTGCCAGGGCTTGCCAATCTAAGCAGGTGACCTGAAGTAATAAGTGATGTGGAAGATTATCAACTTCTTTTGAAAATTGTAACAAGCTCAGTATCAGTAACCTGCTGATGCAGTATATTCTACAGCAGAGTTATACGGCTAATCTGCAAATAACCATTAATTTTCAAGACTAATCTGTAAATACAATTAATTTTCAGGTTAATTTGGAAGCTAAAGTAATTTTTAGCTCCAGCATTGGAAAAGGTCTAATTGTGGAAACAAAATCAATTTCAGCAGACTATCTTCTTCTTTGTGGCTCAAGAAACCAATCAACTAGGTGAAGACAAGCTTATTCTGAAAAGTTTCAATGTTTTTTCAATATGATCTCTCATGACTGACATTTTCCCCTCACTGAATTAGAACTCCATCCATTACAAAATATTGCTTCAAGCATGCCCCAGATAGCTGCTCACTGGTTTTATTTGGGAAGTCTAAGCAACCTCAAGAAAATTCAGATTCACATTCTACAGACTCAAAAGGTAACTTATTTCGAAAGCTTTTTTCGGATAGTATAAGAATTATTTTCGTGGACTGTATTCTAATCTGTCCCTAATAACAGAAAACGATCAACCGAGTCCAATTCATAGTGGCAGAACTACATCCTCTTCTAAAAAGCAAACTGTCCAAGAAACAAGGAGTAGAAATCCTTCACCAAGAACTGTTCTAGGTGAATTTGAAGCAGAATCTCAGAGCACAGAAGATTATAGCGGCAGCTATGGGGACTCTGCCCTCACAGAGTCCCCTTCTCTGGCTAGGGACTCTGCCCTCACAGAGTCCCCTTCTCTGGCTCCTCCCATGTTCAAGAGCCAAATAAAAATAAGGAAGCGAGGACTGTCACCTTGCAGAATTATTACTTCTTTTTTAGGTTCACCATTCAGAAAAAGAACTGGCAGTTTATCCAACAACGAAAAGCGGTTACCTTTGTTGAAGTGCTTCAGCTACGGGGAGATCATGGCTGCTACAAATAGCTTTCACCCAGGTAAAAGTGACTGTACAATTAGTTGTCACAATAATATTGAACATTTCTGATAAATTTTTTAAAATTGTGGTGTTTCGTGAACCTCGTAGTGCTGTTGGTTTTTGCTTATTTGAAATTCTCATGTCATTTGGTTCTTCTGAGTTTCAGATAATATAGTAGGTCGAGGTGGATATTCAGAAGTGTATAAGGGTGACCTTTCTGATGGACGAACCATTGCGGTTAAGATGTTGGCCAAGGACAGCAAGGATGCTAACAAGGAAAAAGAGTTCCTCATGGAATTGGGTGTAATTTTACACGTCTGTCATCCTAATACAGCTAACTTAGTCGGTTGCTGCATTGAAAATGGACTCTACCTGATTTTCGATTTCTCACAAAATGGAAATTTGTCATCTGCTCTGCATGGTAAGAACAATACACTGCCTCAATTTCAGTAGGATTCACATGCATATATATATATATATATATATCTAGATATTGTATGAAGACTTCGGAAAGAAAAAAAAAATCGAAATATGTTGTTTCTGGAGGGGAAGAAAAGGGACATACCATTGAAAGTAAAAGTCGATTTGTCATTAAGACTAATTAATTAGAGAAAGTTCACTTAATTTTGCAATCAACAAACTGAGTTTCTCAACTTTCACCAATTATATTCATGACCTGTTCAATTGTACACATTAAGTATGCCTGATACGAACAACTTGCTGATTACTTAAGACCCTCTCAAACAATATTTTTCAGGGAGATCTTGCGAGTCACTTTCGTGGCCAATCAGATACAAGATTGCCATTGGAGTTGCAGAGGGTCTGAATTATCTACATAAATGTTGCAAGCACCGAATAATACATCGAGACATAAAAGCCTCAAATGTCCTTCTAGGACCGGATTATGAACCACAGGTGAAGAAGCAAACAACTTACTTCAGTGCAATGAGCTTGATAGCGTTATCGATCCCTCTAAATTCAGATGTAATTTTATCTGTGTGTAGATTACAGACTTTGGACTAGCAAAGTGGCTTCCTAACAAATGGACTCACCATGCTGTGATTCCAATTGAGGGTACATTTGGATACTTAGCACCAGAGTACTTCATGCATGGAATTGTGGATGAAAAAATAGATGTTTTTGCATTTGGGGTTCTTCTTCTCGAAATTGTAACTGGAAGAAAGCCCGTGGATTCATCAAAGCAAAACCTTCTCCTCTGGGTAAGGAATTTCTAAACTATATGTAACGCATGTACACATACACAGACACAGACACAGAGACATATACCTATACAATCATTAAATCTCTTCATCTTTCTCTAAGTATTGAGAAGCTGTAGGAACACAAAACTTGGAAAATCAAAGATGCACCCAATCTAGATATTCTGCTACAGAAGCCATGTTCTTATTTCTTATGATAGATTGAAATGAAACTTGAAAAAAAAAAGGGGGTAAAATGAAAGACTGTGACTTGCTAGAAGCAGAAAATGGGCAAAATAAGACTTAAGAATCCAAGCATGTCCTCTTCTTGATATTGGATCAAGCAAACTGCAAATTCCTCATTTTACCATATACATATTTGTATGTAGGCAAAGCCTCTTATGGAATCAGGGGACATAGAAAAACTAGCTGATCCAGAACTGGAAGGAAAATATGATGCAGAACAACTACACAGAGTAGTGCTTGCAGCTTCGTGTTGCGTGAGACAATCCTCAGTATGGCGTCCGCCAATGAGTGAGGTACAGCACTGATTCACTATGCATTATGCTGGACACAATAAATTCATCTCATCATGAATTGAAACTTTGATTTCTTATACATATACATATCTGTTTTTCTTTTTGGCTTAGGTGTTGGAGCTTCTAACCCATGGCCATAACTCAGAGGTTGCAAAAAGCTGGATCCCTAAGTTTTCATCAGATGAGTTGGATGATTACTCCATGGTTTTTGGATATGATGTTCCAGTAGATATTGATTTGGAGGACTACTTATAAGTATTAGACCCTTGTTTTTATTTATTTATTTTCTGCATTATGATTTTAGGTTTAATTACTTGTGACAAAAGAGAGATCCAGTTGACTGTGTAAAACGTAAAATAAAAAAAATAAAATAAAATAAGTTGGCTTCTTCCTTGTAATTTTGTCCATTTTTTTGGGTAATTCAAATACCACAATTCTGTTAAATTCTTGATGCAGCCTAAACTCAGAATCTATTATAGCCTAATAACTCCAATTGCCTCAGCTCTGAATTGAGAGGAAAAAGAGAACACAACGGCGCACCCGAATCGAGAACAAGAACAAAATTTGCACTCCAATAGTTGATCTTCAAATTCCAGAACAGTTCTGAATTTGTACAGTTTTGGTCAAAGAACTAAAATTTCTGAGATGAAACAAAGAAACTGGTCTAAATCCTTAATCATGATAAAGGTACCTCCTCGAGGTTCTAAAACTGTAGGGCGATGCCAACTTTTCTTCTTCTTCTTCTCCACCTCCTCTGTTTTCGACATAAAACCTCTGTTTATAAATTGCAGCTTCACATACTTGTCTTTCAACTTATGACTATGATTCTTGAGCAACGCATTGTTGGGAATTTCATTCGGCAATTCAGAAACCTTTTCTTGTTGTTTTTCAGCTTCAAATCTTCTTTTTCGCTGCATATTCTTTCCAGATTGAACCGACGGCTCTGTTTCAATTTCCTCCATGTTGATGAATTGTTCTGATGGGGGCATTGCTACAGGGTTTGGGAAATACTCATCTCCAATCTTTATCCACTCTTTCCCCAACACTGACAGAAATTTTTCTTCTTCTTCTTCTTCTTCTTCTTCTTCGTCTTGAGATGACATCGAAGGGTGGTCTTTTGGCTCCTCGGCTTGCTCTGGCATTTTCCCGGATTTTCTCTCTGTTTGGTTCACTTTCCTGGAAAATTTCCCAGATGGGTTTTTGTGAAACTTGCTAAAAGATTTTCCTACTCTCCAGCTCCTTCTCCTTCTTCTCTTTCTCCTTCTTGATCTGTGCTAACAGAATTGGGAATGTTTGCTAACCACTTTGTGTGATGTGGATAGGAAAAGAGTAGGTGTTAAAATTTGGAGGGAAAAACTAAACAGAAAGGCTCCTTCTTAACGGTTAACGACTTTGTGACTCGGACAGTGTTTGTCTGTTGTAGTTCTTTTATGTTTACAAAGGTTTTTTCTTTTCACTAATTCATGATAGATATGAAAATTCCTGGAAGAAAAAAATGCTAGATATGAAAATTCAATAATTTTTTCGGTTACAGAATATACAATACTATTTAATTGAGGAAAGAGAGAGAGAACTGAGGAAGGAAGTTGTTGAAGGCATTATTTATTTATTTATTTATTGGTATGACAAGGTATTTTTTCTTATAGATGTAGAGATTACTAGGAATGGTAAGGGGTTTGTAGTGGTATTAAGAGCAGTAACCCAAGGTCTTATGTTCGAATTTGATGAAGAGAAGGTATCTCAAACACAAACTTTTAATGAAACTACACCAGCACTGGAAATATAAAACGAATGCTCACAGTATGCGGCTAGACTTAGTTGCGCTTTCTTATTACTAGTCTTTTTTGCTTTGCTAGAGCCTTTTAAAAAATTTAAATTTTTTTTGAATTAAAAAAGATAATAGGTAGTTGTGTTCCATAAAAATAGGATCCATTATTTGATTTTTCTTTTAATTTAATTTTTTTAAAAGGTGTGAATTTACCATATTATCCTCATTTAATTAATAATTTTAATTCTTAATATTTGTATTAACCAAGGACATTTTCTAGTATTTTGAATGTTTCACCATTCTCTGCCTTTTGCTTTATATATATAGATATTCTCCAAATTCAACCTGATCCACTTGGTATACAAGAACATATTTAAAATAGCCTCCTAGCAAAATAAGGAAAACCTAAAACACAAGGAGTGAAAAACATAATTCCAGTACAAGCAGGAAAAACAAAACATAAGGAAAATAGTAAAGGAATTAAATTATCAATAGAAAACGCAATCTCCTAATTTAGTTAGGGCAATAAGCATTGAGGTAATTAGGAGACTTGACTGATCTCTTGGGCTTCCCTAATTTGGCTGCAACAGTTGACTTTTCGAGGATAAGATTATCAACTAATTGCGTTGATTGGGATGCTTATGCATCATAATCCCCCCTTCCCCAATATTTATTGTATAAGAAAACAGGGCTTTTGGCAAAAATGGTCCTTGAACTTATGTTCGAGTTTTAGTTTGGCACTCCAACTAAATTTTTCACTTCAGTGGTCCTCTAACTCTCTTTTGTATCAAATTGGTTCTACCATCAAATTTTGCCATCAAATTGAGGGGTAAAACATTGAATTTGAGTAACAGCTTATGGAGGGAAATGTTCATAGATGGGTTAGTCGTTTTAGAGGAGAATAGTGCCCAATTTGACAAAAGATGAGTGAGAACATACAAAGGAAGTGTAAGTGAACAAAAGAGGAGTGAGAACATATAATTTCCAACAAATTGAGTGTAAATAGACAAAAGAGGAGCAAAGAAAATCATCTCCCTTAAATAAATTGGGTTCCTGGGGTATATAACTCCTTATTTCTTTTTTCACTCCCAACTAAATTAGAAAATGCGTTGTTACATAATAAAAATTGACAGTTTCTTCATCCATCCTGGTTTTGGGTTGATTCTTGGCCCTTCATGTTCATCATTTTTCTTCTAAATCTTAGTTTTTGTATAATTTTCACAAACGTACTCCTAGTTGAGGGCTGGGCAGAAGATCATGAGAGAAGGGAGGGGTGGATATAATGATAACGATATATAAGGTGCAAATTGTGAGTTTTAATTTGATACAATTATGGGGTTATCGGGGATGTGCCACTACTCGACTTGATATAGTCAAAAAGATTATTTAGTTCAGTTTAATTAGTTTTTCAATTAAATAATGCTGACATGGCCATGTAGAGACCAACTTAGAGTCCTAGAATGTAGAAGTTGTGGTTTAGTTTGTTCACCACGTTCAGATTTGCTTCCGTTGCTTAAGGTAGTTGCATGGCAACAAAATTTGCACATGTTGTGTGTTAGTGGTTATTGTGGGATTGTTATGTTATAAGCTTTGTTTTTCAGATATATATAAGAGAGGAAAACTGCAGTATCTTCATGCTATGAAATATGTTTGCTCAAAGAATCGTTTAAGTTAATTTCAGTTTCTCAACATTTTCCCACTGAGATGGAGGAGAGAGAAGAGATATGAGAAATGACGAGAGAGGAGGATATGTAGAGACGTGAGATGAAAGATTGTGTCTTAATAACATGGCAACTGAAGTCAAAGCTAATGAGAGTTTAGGTGTTCAACCGGATTTTCCCTTGGAACCAAACCTCTAGTTTTCTCTTTCGGTTAATGGCTTCTCTCCACTGCGACATGTTGTGGAGAGCTTTCATCCCAGTTTTTTTGCTGGGTTTTGCTTTCCTTGCTTTTGCAAGGTTCTCGTCTTTTACTCAATTTTCTTGGGGTCTGCTCTCCAGCCTCTTGGGCTAGGTTTTATGCGTCTTTGTAGATCTGATGCCTTGGCCTTTTGTGGAGTTGGTTTGAGGTAGTATAGATTTCTTATTGACCCTGTTTATTTATGGAGGTGGAGTTGTTAGTCATGGGTGATCTACCATTTTCTGGGTGTTGTGAACTGAAGCTGGAAGGACTTTGGCCAGGTGAATGTTGAGCGATCGGGTCCTTTCACTTTTGGTGCTTCTGGTTCTCTGTTAGTGTAGAATATGTTGATCTATCATGATCTCTCTGGAGCACTGGTGCTGCAAGGAGTCTTCTTGATTATCTATCTTTCAACTTTGAGTGAGCTCGGGATATCTTGTCCTATTTTATACTCATTGTCTTGTTAGATTTAATTTTCTAGATTTGTTGTATGTTACAATCTCCATTTGAGGGTGTGCAGTGCTTCAAACTCTAACAAGAAAATTTAGGTTGATCAAATCTAAATCCACTAATTAACAGGAGAGTCCGACCTCAAATATTTTTTGTTGTTGCAAAAGTTAGGAATGGAGAAGGGGGAACTTTGGGAATAGCAACGCATTGGAGCATTTGAGATCCAATGATGGCACCATGGAAGAAGTCAAAGTTGTGGAGAAAATTATGAGATCATTGACTCCAAAATTTGACTACATTGTATGTTCAATTGAAGAGGCAAAGAACGTTGCTGAGTTACGTGTTGATGAACTACAAAGCTCCTTGTTAGTGTATGAACAAAGACTTAATCGTACCATTGCCAATGAAGAACAAACAGCTCTGAAAGCTTCCATTTTTTCTGAGCCCTCAAGTTCTTGAGGAGGAAGAGGTCGTGGAAGAGGTGGACGTGGTAGAGAAGAGGTGGTCGAGGTCATCGAAGTGGTGGATGGTCTGGACATAGAGATGACAGCAAGTCATCTCATGGTTTCAAAAGAGATTATGACTCTGAAAAAGGAACGTACCACTTTGATAAGTCAAAAGTGGAGTGCTATAGATGTGGAAATTTTGGGCACTACAAGAATGAGTGCTACACAAAGCTACCAAAAGAAAAAGGAGAAAAGTCAAACTTTGTGGAGAAAAAGAAGGAGGAAGAGACACTTTTGATGGCTTTTCATGCACTGAAATTTCAGAGACTGATCAGGAGACATGGTATGTGGACACAGGCTGCAGCAATCACATGAGTGGATGTAAGTCTTCCTTTATTAATTTGGATGAAAGCTTTCACACGGTAGTGAGTTTTGGTGACAAATCAACAGTGAAAGTGATGGGTAAGGGAGATATTCAAATCAAAACTAAAAATGACTTTATTGAAACTATCTCAAATGTTTTTTATATTCCTGATTTGAAGACAAATTTGCTAAATGCTGGTCAGTTACAAGATAAAGGCTACAGGATTACAATCTATAAAGGAGAGTGTGAAGTGTACGACCCAAAAAGAGGCTCCATTGTTGTTGTAAAAATGTCTTCCAACAGATTGTTTCCTTTGAAAATCAAGACTGTGCAGACTTGCTTATTTGCCAAAGAAGATGACCCGTGGAGATGGCATTACAGATATGGCCATTTGAATTTTAATGGCTTGAGAACACTTCACCAGAAAGGGATGGTCACTGGCTTACCTGAGATAACTCCTCCATCAAAGGTGTGTGAAGAATGCATCACTGGGAAGCACAAAAGAGACTCTTTTCCAAGTGGCAAGGCAGCAAGGGCTCAATCAATTCTGGAGATGATTCACTCTGATCTATGTGGACCGATAAATCCCATCTCAAATGGTAACAGAAATATTTCATCTCCTTTACTGATGATTTTAGTAGAAAGACATGGGTATATTTCTTGCAGGAAAAATAAGAAGCATTTGAAGCATTCAAAAGCTTCAAAGCTCTAGTTGAAAATGAATCAGAAAAGAAGAATAAAACACTAAGAACTGACCTTGGGGGAGAGTACTGTTCGAAGGAGTTTGATGTATTTTGCAAAGAGAAAGGCATTAAGAGACAGCTGACCACTGCTTATACACCACAACAAAATGGTGTAAGTGAGAGGAAAAATCGCACTATTCTCAACATGGTTCGAAGTTTGCTAGTCAAAGGAAGAATTCCCAAGAAGTTTTGGCCTGAATCCTATGGTCAGTTCATATCTTAAGCGAAGTCCCACATTTTCTGTTAAGAATATGACTCCTCAAGAAGCTTGGAGTGGATTGAAGCCTGCGGTTGATCACTTTAGGGTGTTTGGGTGCATAGTATATGCACACATCCCTGATGAGAAAAGAAAGAAGTTGGATGACAAAAGTGAAAAATGTGTTTTTCTTGGTGTAAGTAAAGTCTCGAAAGCATACAAACTGTACAATCCAGTTACAAAGAAGATAGTGGTAAGGAGGGATGTGATATTTGATGAAAACACCATGTGGAATTGGTCTGAGAACAGATCAATTCAACAACAAATTCCAGTTTATGATGATTCAGACAATGAAGAGGTAGTAGCTCATCGAAACTCAAGCCCAGCAGCCACCTCAACCTGAAGTTCAGTCATCTCAACACTTTGAAGAAGAGAGATACAATCTGAGAGATGAGAACTCAAGGAAGAGGCCAGCATGGATGATGGACTACGATGTAAGTTATTCAAATTCTGATGATGAAAATGCTCACTTTGCATTACTTGTAGACAGTGATCCAATCACATATACTGAGCCCGGGCCAAATGATGAGGCCTAATGGGGAGTAACCAAACTCTTTATCTTGGTCCTTAACTTTTCAATGTGAGACAAACACTCTCAACACCCTTTTTACTTGGAAACCGGGAACTCTATCTCTTTTCCACCTTCGGCATATAACCCCAACTCCATTTTGTTTAGACCTGGTTTTTCCCGCTTGTGGTCCTAGGAAAGCTGGCCTTCAAAGATGGCAGCAATAGAAGAAAAGGAATGCTTTGGGCCTAAAAGAAAGCTTTCAAAGCCCACACGAGTGACTGAAATGAAATTGAAGATACCGAACTCTTCAAGTCAAAAGACGGTTTGTCTCACCGAGAGAGGAAACAAAAGAAATCTATCTTACTTAGTGCTTGCATTATAATAGAAACGAACTTGACCACAAGAGTAGACCGAGGATTTGTTTACCGAGGGGGCAAACAACAAGGACCATACTCTTACTTGCCTCACCGTGAGAGCAAGCTTCAGAGACCAAAGCTAGGTCAAAACAACACCGCCCATACCACCGAGGATCACCTTTTCCACCGCCCAAGTTGTTAGGATGCAGCTGAGATTCACTTTCGCCCATTTTCACCAACCGCAAGCGAAAGCATGTGAAGGAAGCCAGATTGGACGTGTGTTAGAGCACGTCCATGATTATTGTCTCGGCCGATGTAATATAAAGTCTATAGATACAAGCAAAATCAAAGAATTTAAGGTTTAGCACTAATCAAACAAATCAAGCCCAACGACTCCTCAAATGCACCGTTTTATCTTTTTTATCATGTAGTTTTTGTTTCAATATTTTTCCTTAGGATTTAGGTAACTCTCATTAGAAAGGGCTCAGAAACCGTTCTGAGTTCATGGGCAATCCCCACTGTGATCGTTCACTTCGCATATCAAAAAGATTTTCTCATTTACAAAGTCAATTCTTGAGAGACCATCGATACCCACATTTTTTGAGTCATATGAACCCACTTAGCTACCAATCCCAGTGCCACCACCAAGACTGAAGGCCTTGTGGTCGGGGCCTAGAACCTCACAACCTTGAATCTATTCGTATCTCAGTCACAATTGCTCAATAAGAAGTCAAGATCAATAGCGCACCCCTCATCCATTCATACCCACGACCATTTCCAACAGTGGTACTGGCACGCCACACACACACCATTAAAGAAGGACGTCTTTGTGACCAAGTTTGCTTGACCCGCTCGATTATTTTGTTCTAGAATAATTGACACCTAGCCGAAAAGATTCAAAGGTCAACACATTTCCCTATTGATTTTCCACTTTTGTTTTCCTCTTTTTATTTTCTATTTATTTTCTGGATTATAATACCTGAAGTATCATTGACAAGGGAAAATACCGAGACCATCTACTTTGCATCAGACCTCCCTTTACCTTCCTATTCTCTCATTTTCTTTCATTCCTTCTAAGGGATTTATAAATTTACATGGAGCCAAATGACTTGTTTGGCAAGCCCAAGAGGAGTAACTTGAGAAATAATTTGGAATTTGGAAGAGGGATTTGTAAAGCCCAAATCCCATTCTGAAGTAACGCCTAAACAGGCGTTGCATTGAAATTCTTGAAGGCACTCGAATGCATCGGGAAGCACAACCACGACGAACGCCGACAAGCCAAGACCAACACCGATGAGCCACGACCAAAAAAAAAAAAAAAAAAAAAAAAAGTCTAAACAAAATCTTATATTTACTAGAAATTACCAAATAAAATCCCACCAATGAAATAATTAGCCTTACAAGGGACTTTACTAATCCCCCATCACTTTGGAGTCCCTCACTTTAAAATCCCATCATTTTCAAATCCGATCATTTCCAAAATCTCATCACCTTGAAATCCCATCACTTCAAAGTCCCTCATCCAAACACAACCTTATGCTCTTTGACATATATGATCTGATTGGCTGAAAGGCACATAATTCCTTAAATTTAACTTCAAATGTTGGTCCTATGTGTAGGACGTACGAGATTGCTCTGTGAAATAATATTTAATTATCAAAAGATGGCCTTGCGCACTTCAGATTTAAATTAATTTTTTAGTTTTAGATTAATAATTTTTTTATTAATCCAGATTAGTTTAAATAAGTTGAATCATGGGAGGTGACTTGTAGAACTTCAAGCATCAAGAAGGGGTGAAATTACTATCTTTAAGACATTGCATCAAAATTGCGAGCATCTACTCGAATCCAAGTTAGTTTCATTTATTTATTGTTTATTATACTTCAATTTACAGTTTGTTATAAATTTAAAGAAAATTTAAATAAATATCACATGAATTTTTAGGCATGTACACCATTACCACCTGAAATTTTTTATTTATTTATTTATTTATATTATTAACTACCTCAATGTTATAGAGTGTTGCAATGTACCACTTATGTCTAACTTCGTTAAATTTTCTGTTAAGTTTAAGAACAATTCTATCAATTTACTATAACTGAAAAACTAACAAAATTTATAAATTATAATAATTTTTTTGGAGTATATATATTGTTGATATATAAATATATTATTTAATTCAGTCACTTATTATTGTTTTTCCAACAACCTTTAGGAAAAGGAAAAAGTAAATTTAATGAGGAGTTCATGAAGAAACTGAGCCTCACTTTATATACCTTGAACATGATAATTACGATATTATTGGTGAATAATGTTTCAATAATTACAAATATATGTTGTATAATTGTTTCTTCATAACTTATTATTTATGCTTGTTTTGTATAAGAGAAAAAAATCTTTTGTTCAATAATGGAAAAATTTAGGGCTTGTTTGGTATCCTACTTGGATCCATTTTTTAAACTCAAACAATTTTTGAGTCCAAAGTCCATAATTTATGTTTAGTAAAGCCCATTTTTCAAATGTCCAACTCAAAAACAATTTTATAAATGCTCAATTTTAAAAACAAAAGAAAGTAAGATTTTACATTTTGTTCTCTCTCTCTCTTCCCTCTCCCATCTCTTTCTCTCTCTCTCTCTCTCTCTCTCTCTCTCTCTCTCTCTCTCTCTTACATAATCATACTTCTAATCATCCTCAAATTAATCCAATCAAATTGAACAACTAGGTGAAGAGATATTGAATATGAAAATTAAGGAACGATAACAAAGCAAAACAGATAATTGAAACAATCATGTCAACCAACGAGAAAACACAATAACAAAGCCAATTCAAGCACAATATTGCAATTCTAATAAAAAAAAACTTCATAAACCCTACCTTGCGACCAAATGAGTATTATTCTGAATTCACTCACAGTTTTGGACCTTTCGCCCACTGCCACTCAAACTAAAAATTCATAGATAGAAAACACAGGAAAGCTCATCTAAATCCTTAGTCACAATAAAGGTACTCTCTCTTGGTTCTAAAGCTGAAACAAGAAGCCAAGTCTTCTTCTGTTTTCTTTTCTTTTTCTCCTTCAACCTCCTCCGTCTTAAGCTTTGGCATAAAAAGCTCGTTTATAACACTCAGCTTCACATACTTCTCTTGCACATTAAAACCATGATACTTGGTGAACCCATTGTTCTGAAATTCAGTCAGCGAGCCAGGAACAAAGTCGGTGTTCGCGGCCTCTTCGAACTTTCTTTTGCACCAATTATCGTTCTGTCCCGATTGAAACAATGGATCTGTTGCAAATTCCTTGATGACCCGTAAGTCCGGTGGGGATGTTGTTGCGACGGGGTTTTTGAAATACTCATTCCCAATCTTTATCCACTCTTTTCCGGCAATTGGCGAAGAGTCTTCTTCTTCTTCTTCTTGGTGCAAATTCGGTCTAGATAACATGGAAGGGTAGTCTTTTAGCTCCTCTGGTTGACTTGGAGTTTTCCCAGATCTTTCTTTGTTTGGTTGTGTTTCTTCGACAATTTCTGCCATGGATCTTTGTGAAGCTTCTCCCAAGATCTTCCTCTTCTTCTTCGATCTTCTCCGATCAACTTCTTCTGCTTGCTCTGTAGTAACAGAATTGGAATGCTGCTAACCACTTTGTACGATGCGGATAGAAAAGAGTTGGTGTAAGTCAGACGTTCAAATTTGGAGGGAAAGAGCTGAAGAGAAGGGCTAATGGTAATGGCTATGCGACTCGGACAATGTTCGTCTGTTGTGGGTTCTTGAAAACAATTTGGAGAAGATATACATATATATATATATATATATACATAATAGAATTTGGAAAAATATGTTCCCTTCAAAGACGGGAAATTAAAAATTCATCAAAATCCGGAAACAACATATCTAGAATACCCAAAAAAAAAAAAGAAACAAACCATTCAATTGGCCATGGTTGGCGAGACCGGCGGTGCCACTTATCAGGAAATTTTATCAAGTTAAAAAAGTGACAATTTAACTTTCTTGTTTTTTTTTTGGGTCTAGTTTCGGATTCAGAATGGTTTCCCCTATTGATTCTACGACAGCGTAGAATTTTTACAGAGCGACGCTTTTCCAATCAATGAAGGATTCTATTTTTCCGGAAAATAAAATAAAATAACTTTCAATGAGGAAAATCTACAATTGTCGCGGAATGTGACCTAAAGTCGGTCTCCAGATCAAAGCCCTAGTGAGGAAACTTGGGATTCAAAAGCTGTGTCATGACTCCCACCAAATTTTATATTTATATTCCACCTATTATATTATCTATTCAATTAAATAATACACAAAAAAATATAAGTAAAAAACATGACATTTTTTCTCTCTCCTGCCAGAGTCGTATGTTATATAATTTGATATAAAATTCATGCCTACAACATTTGAGGTACATCCAGTGTTTTCAAAGGCATGCCTTGCGCGTCGGCGCGAGGCGGCAGCGAAAACGCCGAGGCGGTGTTTCGCGAGTTGCGTTTAGCGATGGGAAGGCGTGAAGGCGTTGCAAGGCGTGTTGAAGCGTAGCGAGGAGACAAGGCGTGCAGATCTGGAAACCTCTTAACGGAAGAATTTTGCTCATCGCAAATCTGCGAGGAAGAACTTCGCGAGGAAGCGACCTGCTTTTTTTTTTTTAGGTTATTGAAACGACGTCGTTTTGATTGTAGCATTTAAAACAATTTAAAATCGAAACGGCGTCACTTGGAGTGTGTTGGAAAAAAAAAAACCGGAAGTTTCTACTTTTTCCCCCTTACCTTTATTGTAATAAACTGAAGGCATATTCTTCTTGCCATTTCCAACTCCAGCCGGCGCTTTTCTACTTACCTCTTTTTTTTTTTCTTTTTTTTTTCCTTTTCTAAATTAATATATATATTGTATAGTACATATACAACTATAATTTCTACCCTTATCAGATAATCTCCATCAATTTCAAGAATTCTCTTCATCTTTTGACTGCAAGTAAGTCATTTTATTTTTCTCTCTAATTCTTCGCAACTGTAATTTCAAGTTCCGTATATTTTTTTTTCAATTTTTTTTTAAAAATATACTAGTTGTATTATTGCTACATTTTTCTTATTAAAATAAATTAATGTTCAAAAGGCTTACGCCTCAACACTTCAAGGCTTACGCCTCGCGTAGCGCTACTGAAAACGCCTCGCCTTTGAAAACATTGGGTACATCAACAACTCAGATTTAACTTATGTCTATGAGAGATAAAGTTTCTTGTAGTGCAACCAATTCTCTTTATTCCATCCTTGTCAAATGATCAAGAGATTATTTTTTGTTGCAAAGGGATCCAAGTTTTGTAATTATAGGAAGAATTCATGAAGAACTTTGCATATGAGGCTGCAAGATAGACTGAGGAGGAAAGAGGGGTGAAGTGAAATAAATATCCAATGGGTTTTGTTGGAAATTAGATGTGTATGTGAGTGTTTTTAAGCCTACACTCGCTGCTGTTGGATCAATTCAATGACTCTTACTAAAGTTGTTTAGACTCACTTTTTTTGTTTGTCAGAATGTGGAAATCTGGAATTCATAAAAGAACCAGGGCCAGAAGATACAATGAAATCCAGGGAGAAAAAATTAACTCTTTTTATATTAAAATGACTGTCTTGCCTAGATATGAATTGTCTTAGCTATGCATCATGACTCTTCCATTTCCACGCTTTGATCTCAGATCCAAAGCCACTTGGCTGGGCTAGCTCTTCGCCTCTCTCCTTCCTCACAGTAACGACGATGCCGGTAAGTTCCGATCTTGAGCGACTTCTTTTCCCTTTTTGCTTGGAAACCTGGATCGATCTCTTTTCCACCTTCATCATGTCATTCCCCCCCTCCATTTTCAGTTGGTTTTCTAATTTGTTTTCCTTTTCCCTTTGTTTTTTGTATTTGTTGTTATAGAACACTGAACTCCATCATCACTTTTATTAAAATCAAAATTTCCTCCTTTTTGCTCTATGTTGTTATGTTTTAATTTTGTCAACTTTTTATAGCATGTGATATATAATTCAAATTTTGGAAATCGTTCAAAAGAAATGTTTTCCGTATCACTAAGAACGTTTTGTTTTTGGCTTTTAATAAGTTCTATATGTATTTGGAATATTTATAGAGTCATAGTTATTTAGATGGGCTCAATGTATCTGGATTAGGGGGGTTCATTCGGATGCTAGTTCGATGTATGGGATGAGATATCAAGTTTAAGAGCATCTTCAAGGGAAATGTCAAATAAAAAACATCAAATTTGAATTTGACGGCCTATGTGGCAATTTAACATTACGGACAACTTCTTATTCCACCGCACTATTAAATAAAATTATTATTTTATTAAAGAATAAATGAAAAACAAAGAAAATATTGTAAGAGAAAAGCATACGGAAGCTTGAAACGTCACTTTTATAGGCCCATTCATTAAAAAACTCTCGATAATTGAAATAACGTCTTTGTTTCTTGCTGTCAAAATTGCCGCTGGTTCACAAGACGTCATTTACATGTCGGATATAGCACTTCGGGTGGAAAGGAGTCAGCCACCTTTTCTAGCCGTTTAGCACTCCACCTGGCTTTTGACAGCTCGGGTGGAGATGCTCTAAGTACTTGTATACTTAGACTTCTTAGGGCAGTTGTTGAGAATTCAAATTGAAAACAAAGGGAGTGTTCTCTCACCCTTTCCTCATAATCTGGATTTTTTAGAATCAACATGTTTGAGAGTTTTGTCTTGTCTTTTATGCCCAGTTTTGGGTATTCTTAGAGTAAACGAGGCTTGGTGGTTCATGGTTCGTGTTTCCCAATACCCTTGCTCGACTACCACTGCATTACTAGGACCCTCTTTCATCTGCTCTATCTCTTCTTTGGTGAGTTCTCTAACTTTGAATCTTTTGTGATTAACTTATATGTATGTGAAACATATGCAAATTTTAAGTATCATATGGTGCCAATAGGATCTAGGTCAGTGGAAAAGGACCTTGATTTGCAAACCAGTGGTCTCATATTTGAACCTTAATGGCACATTGGTGTGTGTGTGTGAAAAACTCTCCTCACTTTGTAGTTTAAACTATTGCTTTTATTAAATAAATAAATATATATATAAAAAGTATCATAAGCATATGGTAAGATAGAGGAAAACCATGTGTTTGCACCTTCATTACATTTTTTTTAATTTTTGAGTGCTGTAGACTTGCAACTTTCAGTTGAGTTTATGATTTTGTTACTTCTGTCTTCAAACATTTGGCAATTATTATCACTGTTTTGAAGGTTGAACCTTTCCAAAATAATAATAATAATAATAATAATAATTTTGTTGAGAAAGGATGTATCAATTTCTTTTGTGTTCTGTATTTTGGTATTTTTTTCGAAAGAAGGTTTAAAAGAAAAAGGTATTATAATCCTGAATATATATATTAAGACCATCTAGTTTGCATCAGACCTTCCTTTCCCTTCCCATTCTCTCATTTTCCTTTCAATTCTTCCAAACACTTAGCCTCTTTGACATATATGATCTCTCTGAGGGAGATTCCCCAATAAGTATTTAAGTTAAAGATTGACTACATACTTCTAATCTCGGCTGTTGGATTACATCTAAGAGACTACCAACACATTTAATAAATACAATCCAACTGCCAAGATTAGAAGTATGTAACCAATCTTTAACATAAAATAATTATTGGAGAATCTCTCTATGATCTTATTAATTCAAAGGGACATCATTCGTCAAATTTAACTTAAAATGTTGATCCTTGTAGGGCTTGATGATTACTGTACGAACTGACACTTACAAGAACAATTATTGATGATGAAATAGTTGCAAAAGTTCTTAACGTAAAATCAGGCTACATTAAGGGATGTGGATTTGGGACTCAATACCTTTAGAATCTTTTTCAAATCGTTTGTGTAAAGCATTTGTGTTTGAAAAATAAATAAACAAAGATCTAGAAGATTGCAAGGAACACAACAGATTGTTGAGAGCCAGCAGCAAGAACTTGACCATCAATCTGAGGTTATCCTGAGGTATGCAAGCCCAAGTGTTGGAGGAGAGGAGCAAAATTCAAAAAATTATAAAATTCAATTTTTTAAAAAATACCAAAAATTATGGATGATTTTGTTGAACTTGCCAAGATAAATGACACTATTCACGTTTCATTAGACTTAGCCCTTGTGGGTGGAGATGCTCTTAGGAAGATAAGCTCAGGCCAGAACCCCACTTTGTAGCTGAGTCACTTTTATATATCTTGAACTTGATGATAACTCTTAGGGTTATTTAAACAATTACGATATTTGCTTCATTTGAATTAGTGGTGACTAATGTTGTAACTTATTATGCAGTTTCAATTATTACTAATATGTTGTATCATTGTTTCCTCATAACTTATTATTTATGCTTTTAAGGTAAGCAAATGAAGAAAGAGTGCGGTGAAGGTGGATCGAACACCTGACCTTCAGATGTTTTTAATTTTTTTTTGTTGCCAAAATTAGGAAGATGAAGGGGGATTCCCACCCCCTCCCCCCACACACTACAAGGTATCATTGAGATCTAAACCTGAGATTACTGGTCTACAAGATAAGGATTTCCATTAGATTGGCGTTCTTTTGTTCAACAATGGCAAAGTTTAGTTTTCTTGTTCTTTTATTCAAAGATAAAACTTCTGAATTATAAAACAAGAATTTTAGTTTTTTACATACCCTTCCTTCCACACTCATATACTTCTAATCATCCTCAAATTAATCCAATCAAATTGAACAACTAGCTGAAGAGATATTGAATATGAAAATTAACGTATGCCAATGGTCTATAAACCAAAGCAAAACACATCATTCAAACGTTCATGTCAACCAAAAACACAACAGAATAATAAAGCCAATTCAAGCACAGTAGTGCAATTTCCAGTCAAGAGGTTTATCTTCAAATTTTCATAAACCATTTGCGAGCAAATGAGTATTATTTCTGTGTTCTGGACCTTCAGTCACTGCCAAAGAAACTTGGTTCAAAGATGGAAAACAGAGAAAAGTTCATTTAAATGCAGCGATATTGAATATGAGAACTAAGGTACCCCAATGGTCTATCTACCAGAGGAAAACAGATCATCCAGCTTCACATACTTCTCTTCCACATCAAGAACACGATACCTTGTTGCAGTCAACGAGCCTGGAACAAAATTGGTGGTTGCAGCCTCTTCAACCTTTCTTTTGCCCCGATTATCATTCTGTCCCGACTGAAACAATGGATCTGTTGCAAATTCCTTGATGTCTCGTAAGTCTGGTGGTGGTGTTGTTGATACAGGGTTTTTGAAATACTCATCTCCAATCTTTATCCACTCGTCTCCAATAATTGACAGAGAGTCTTCTTCCTCTTCTTCTTGGTGCAAATTCTGTCTAGATAACATTGAAGGGTAGTCCTTTAGCTCCTCTGCTTGACTTGGAATTTCTCCAGATCTCTCTTTGTTTTGTTGTGTTTCTTTGACAATTTCTTCCATTGATCTTTGTGTAGCTTGTCGTACTAATTAGATCTCCCTCTTTTTGTTTGATCTTCTTCGATCGAATTCTTCTTCTTGCTGTGGTCACAGAATTGGGAATGCTGCTAACCACTTTATGTGATGTGGATAGAAAACAGTTGGTGTAAGTCAGGTTTTCAAATTTGGAGGGAAAGAGCTAAAAAGAATGGCCCATGGTAATGGCTATGTGACTCGAACAGTGTTCGTCTCTTGTAGGTTCTTGAAAACAATTTGGGGTAGATATGAAAATATAGTAGAATTTGACAAAATATATTTCCTTCAAAGGGGAGAGGAAATTGATGATTACACAACAGAATTACCAAACAAGAATTATAAAATCATGAAAAATGGAGAAAAAAAATTATAAAAAAAGAAAGAAGCTGCTCCACCGGGCGTACTTGGCAAGAGACCGGCGGTATGTGCCATCGTGTTGTTAGAAAATTTCAGCAAATTAAGAAAGAGGCCATTTTTTAGTAACTTTCGTACGTTTTGTTTTCACGTTTCTTAGTTGGTTTTGTCTGGTTTCCAATTGAGATTGGTTTCCTTTCTCTACGAAAACTTAGAATTTCTAGAGAGCCAGGATACTACGGTTTTAGCCACGTTTGTGACTTAGGTTACCAACATTACAAGAAGTGAGCTGGTAAGAGCCGTTCAAACTACAACGTGGTATCGCTTTAGGGACACATTTTTTTACCTAGGATTTCATTTTCTCGCAAAAAAAATATTTCAGCGAGGAAAATCTAAAACTCTCGTGGAATGTGACTTGAACTTGGTCTCCAAATTGGACCATGCCCTAGAAAGAAAATTTGGGATTTAAAATCTATCCACACATAGGGGTGGGAACTTTCCCTGCGGGTTAGGGTTTTCAAGGGGCTTCACCCTTAAGTCATGTATGAAGGATTGAAATCGGGTATGCAAACGGGTTCAGGGAAACTTTCGTGTGTAGTGTTCGGTGTGTGGGAAGGATGGTATTCTAATCTGCCAGCCAAACCCTCCCTGTTTAAGATATGTATTATTCATTTTCGTATGAGTATACTGCTATGTGGATCCTAGTAATGTCCCACGACTCCTACCTAAATTTTATGTTTCACGTATTATATTAATTATTGAATTAAATAATACATAAAAACAAAATAAGTAAAAAACAAAATTTAGTTTTATTTGTTGCCAAAGTCATATAGTTTCAAACTTTTTTTTTCTCATTCAAAAATTATTTTTTATTGGTAGTTTTGTAATGGGGCGAGGCATGAAGGCGGATATGGGGAATTCATGATTTGAATGGTACAGGTGCGGAGACAAGAATGAATGAAAAAATTTAACTGCGATGTGGATGGGAATGACATACCCTCCCTCATTCGCCTCATGGCCATCCGCATTCACGTTGTAGATTGTTTAAGCGAGGAAATGGATTCTGTTGACCTCAAAATACTTTTCGGCTTACACTTGGATTATTTTGGATAAAACAACCAAGTGCCGAGCAGATATGGGAACAAAGTTTCCCTTTGGTGCAACTATTGAGTGTGGCATGCCAACTATCGTGGTCATCGCTAACCGTGATAGCCAATGAAGAATTTGGTGGTGATAGGCACTAGGATTCTAACTTCATCTAGCGATTAGGGCCAAGCAAGGAACGTATCCTTGATCGTTGGATTCTCAGCTTTGGTAACAAAACCATTGATTTCGTATGTGTCGGTCGAGTGCTGGTGTGACTACCGTGTTCGGTGGAAAAAGCTCAACTATCAAGATGATCTCTCAAGTCCTCTTTGAATTATGAACTAAAACATAGTTGTAGCGACGAAACTTTTTCACTCTAGAGGTCTTGTCCCGACAAAATTTTAGATTTGTGCCACACTTGTACTTCCAAATTGTTAATGTTTAGCTATTCAAGCTGGGTTTGTGTATTGGTTAGAGAGAAAAGAAGAAATTCTGAGTACTTTGGTATAACTGCTCCGCTTGCTCACAGAGTATGTGAGCAATGTTTTTGTATATATTTATCCGTAAGAAAATGAGTTCATACGGCATATACAAGACCGTTAGCTCTGAGCTGGATTCACACACTCATCAGTGAATCTCAGCCATCCATCATGCTAAACTAATGGATCACACAAATTACAATAAAGGCCCTACACTTGGTTTAATTACCAAAATGAATACACAATTAACTACAAGGCATATTTATGCTAAGCTTTAATCAGCTCACAGCTTATACACTAACACAAATTTCCAAATATCTGGAACCTTTTGCCAATGAACTCTTCCTAATATGCCTATGGCTAGGTTCGACAACACAATACTTATCCGATGAAACGACATCGTTATGGGTGGGGTGACGAACTCTCTGCTTTCCTGTCGACGGAACGTTTCGCTGCCTGAAGAAATCCCTTAATTTCAAAGCCCAGGACACGTACTCCATTTTGTCAAACTCCTCTGAGCAGCTCTCCACAGCCACAGCTCCCTCCACTTCGTCTTCTCCATCTGAAGAGGAAATTCAACCGACACCCAAAACCCTCAAAACCTAGAAACCCACTTCGTCTTCTCCAGCTGCTTCCTCCATCTCAGTAAATTTGTCTGCTGATTTTCGTTATTTGTAATTTTGATGGTTTAATAGTTTTGTTTAATTGATTATGCTTTCGTGTGAATTTTGAATGGTGTGGCTGTAAATGAAATTTTGAGTTTTGCCATTTATTTGTTCCTTTCTAGATTTAGGGGTAAATACTTTTTGGGTTTTACACGAAAATAAAATTTGGTCATTGAGAATTTTTTTAGTGAAATTGGACACTGTACATGTGTTTCCCAAAGTTTACAATTTATAGACATTCCGTTATCTTTCATTAAATGTAGTTTTTATGTTTATTTTTTTAGAAATCACCTTTTGTCTTCTACCTCTAATTCAACAAGTTATCGTATATTGTGATATTAGAGTTTAGCAAATTGAGGGAAATCTTGGGTTGAAATCGAAATTGTGAGGTATAAGGAAAATCAAAAAGCCAAACCAAATTAAAATGAAATCAACAACTTACCAATATAATTTCGTGCTCTATTACCTTGATTACGTCTTCTTGTCAACCAAAGTCACAATACAATTCTCACTCAATTGATTCAGACTTCAATATAACAACCAATTCGTGACCTTATATCTCATCATTTCGATTTCAACCCAAGATTTCCCCCCATTTTTAGAACCTTATACTACAATAACCTAACTCGTTGAGTTAGAGGAAGAAAACTTGAATGTGCTTCCTGAAAATATAAAAATAAAAACTGCACTTCATGAAAGTTAATGGAAGATAACGAAATGTCTATAAATTGTAAACTTTTGGAAACACAGTGACCAATTTGACTAAATTTTTTTCTTAGTGACCAAATTGAATTTTTGTGTAAAACTCAGTGACTAAAAAGGTATTTAACCCCTAGATTTAATATGTGGTATATAATTAATATGGGTAGTAAATGAAACATTTGATAGATTATTGTGCAGTTGATTGAACAACTTAGTGCCTATTTGATAACAATTTCAATTGGAGCTTTCTGGTCAACAAATCGAAGGGTATTTTGACCTTATCGACAGGGTAGGTGAAAAATATCCTTCCTTTTACTGGAGCTGAGGATGTTCCAACGAAGAACAATCCAATTGGTCCAACCACAGAAGGGCGATGCACCGATCTAGTTGTCCTGCTTATCGACCCGATTGTTCTTGTTGTCAAGCCATCCGAGAAGGTAGCCGAGGTGGTCGTGGCACTAGATGCAGCTGAAGGTTGAGCCAATTTTGCTGTTGTTTTCGACCCTCCTATATTTCTTTTACCCTGTTTTTGTAATATGGTATACTTTGGAACAAGAAGATAGCGGCCATTTGGTCGGATCGTTGTATTATTTTGCCATGTGAAGAACATTGTTGATTTTGTTGATGTTATTTAATGTTTATGGATGATTTACTTCAATGTTTATGGGTGATTTTATTTTTTAACATTTTTTATAAGTATTGAGTTATGTTTGGTGTGTGGTGGTTGTGTAAGTGGAGCCAACCAAAGGCTTTATAGGAAAAAACAAAATGCGTGACAAAAGATAGGCATTTTATTGATCAGAAAATAAGTAGGGTATAAGGATTTCGAGCCGAGCACAGCATTGAGTCGGATAGTTCATTACCATGTGCAAGAGCTTGGAGGGAAAACATAGTATATGGTATACAAAAAATAGTGATGCCATTGGGTGAAGTCCCGTGGTGTGCCTAAGGATAATACTTCCTTAGGTTTCGGCGTTCCATGGGTGGGGCAATTTCTTGCAATTTTATTGCGTGAGCCGATATGTGCCAGGTCAGGCAATATCAGCAACTTGGTATGGCCTTTCCTAGTTGGCCTTCAAGGTACCCGCAACCTGATCCTGAGTGCCGAGTAATACTTTACGGAGGACCAAGACCCATGGGTGGAAACTATGTTCTTGAACATGATGGTTGTAGTACTGAGTCGTTCGCTACTTATATGTGGTGAGGTAGAGGGTAGCATGGAGTCTATGTTCTTCTAGTAGGTCCATGTTGAGAGTGAGTTGTTCGACATTTGTTTCAAGTGTGTAATGGTCTACCTAGTGTGTGGGAACACCTATTTCTACAAGGATGACAACCTCGACCCTAAAAGCGAGATAGTAGGGGGTTTCCCTTATCGACATGCATTCAGTACAATGATAGGCCCATATGACCTCTGGTAGAAGTTCCGACCAATCCCCTTTCTTGGCTCCTAACTTCTTCTTAAGTATGCGCTTGAAAAGCTTGTTAATAACTTCCACCTGGCCATTTGCTTGAGGGTGGGCTAGGGACAGAAGCAGAGATTGATCTTGGACCCGGCGAAGTCTCGAATCTTTTGCAGTCAAACTATTTCCCATTCCTAGTTATGATAGTGTGGGAGATGCAGAATCGGTACATGATATTTATTTAGAAAAAACTCTGGACCTTTGCTGCTGTGATGGTTGCCAAATGGTCGGCCTCAGCCCATTTGGTGAAGTAGTCTATGGTAACAACTGCAAAGCTCATCTGACCATTCTCTTTGGGCATGTGCCCGATCAAGTCGAGCCTCTATTGTGCAAATGATCAAGGGATGGTCATCGTGGTGTGTCGTTTGGGTGGCTAGTAAGGTACGTTTGTGAAGAGCTAGCATGGGTAGCAAAATCTGGCCAGATGCTTATAGAACTTTTCATTTAAGATGACATAGCGAGTGACTCTCATCTTGAATTGCCAGGCATGGGCCTTTCCTTGGTGTAGCGTGTCGTCGATAAGAAATTCATGTATAGGGGTCATCCTGTTTAGAATGTCGTGTAAGGCCATAATCGGGCATTCTGCCTTGTTATTGCTTTTTTTTTTTGCCAAGTACTCGAATGGGATTATGCGAGTGATTTTTGAGTCTAGAGTCGAGGCAAGCCGTGCCAATGAATCAGCTTGAGTGTTTTTCGCCCGTGGAATCTGGGTGATTGTATACAATTGGAAGGACGAGAAGATGTCTTTGATTATTTGGACATAAGTGCTCATGTTCTGCAACTCATTGGTGATCTGGTTGACGACAAGTTATGAATAGTTGCTGATGTTGATATGTTCAACACCCAGTTCCTTTTATAGGCGGAGTCCTGCTATGAAGGCTTCATATTCTGCCAAGGCCTAGAACCGAAATCGAAGAGCATATTCCACCTCGACCCCACTAAGGGAGATCATGACCAATCTTGCTATGCACCCCTACAAATTAGATGCACCGTCCACATACAAAGTCCATCGTGGATGTATTGGGTTGGTGGGGTTGATGTTCGGCGTTGTCGGTGCTAGGGCGGCGGTTGGCCTCGCTCTAAGAAATTGTGGTACTACAACAAATGCTGATTGTGTAAACTCTGAAATGAGATCGGCGATGGCCTCTGCTTCCATGGCAGTACACGTCTGATAGTTGATATCGAATTATCCGCTCAATTGACCACTTGATTAGCCGGCCTGACATTTCAAGCTTGGATGTGCCTGGAAATATGGTATTAGTTTCTGAGCCGAGACGATAAGGGCTAGGGCAAGCTTTTCGATTTCCGAGTAATGAGTTTTTGTATCAAGTAAAGCTTTGGTTACGTAATACATCGGGGTCCTGTACTTTGTCAAGGTCTTGGATGAGTACCGAGCTAACCACTGAGGGTGATACAAATAGGTATAGCGATAGTTTGTCCCCAACCTCAAGTTTGGACAAAATGGAAGCCCGTCCTATATGTGTTCTCAACCTCACGAATGCCAAGACGCACCCTGGCATCCAATCCACCATTTTCTTATTACACTTGAAAGGCTTAAAGAACAAGAGGCATTAGTCGGTTACCTTGGACATGAAGTAATATAGTACCGCTACTCGTCCTATTAAGCTCTGTACTTCATTCCTAGTCTTCAATTGAGCCATTCCCACAAGGGCTTGGATTTTCTCCGAGTTAGCCTTAATCCCTATGTGGCTAACCATGAAGCCTAAATTTACCCAAGCTGACCTTATTGCCTATCTGTTCGATGAACATTTGATTCACCAACAGTTGGTAGATGGCCCCTGCATTTTTTAACCCAAAAGGCATGACATGGTAGCAGCATGTACCACGATTGGTGATAAACAAAGTGCTTTTTTGGTCACCTGGGTGTATGCGGATCTAATTATAATTGGAGTAGGCAACCATGAAACTCAGTAATTCGTTCCTTGTTGTGTCGTCCATCAGCTAGTTAATTCTTTGCTAGAGGAAACTCTCTTTGGGGCACACCTTATTGAGGTTTGTGAAGTCGAAGCACATTCACCAGTTTCTTTTGGTCTTCCGAACCATGACCGTATTTGACAACCATCTAGGGTAGTCTACCTAATGGATGAAATCGTTCATTTTCAGTTTGTCTACTTATTCCTTTATGACGGCCTATTTGGTGGCATCGTATGTTCGACATTTTTGCTGGACCGGTCAGTACTGTGAGTCAATTTCGAGGCGATGAGTTATTACATCAAGGCTTATTCCCTTCATATCATCATGAGACCATGCGAATACCTTGCCATTCTTCTTTAAAAACTTCGCAAGTTCCTGGCAAACCTCTGGCTTTATCTACTAGCCAATCTTTAAAAATCGATCCGGGTGACTAGAAAAAAGTGCTATTTGTTCCAAGTCTTCCATTAGCTATGGATTTACAGGGCTGATTTTTCCTCGGGGATCGACGATCTTCGCTTGGTTGGGCGATTATTATTGTCCTCGGTATCCAAACAAAAGTTTTGTAGTTTACCTGGTTTTTAACTCAGCGAGGAGGCGTACAGGACCAAGCGACTCTGATCCCTTCTACATTGCCAACCCCATGGGGTGTAGGGAACTTGATTACCAGTGCTCGAATATTGAGTGATAGGTCGAGGTCGCCAATTGCCCGTCGGCCTAGGATGACATTGTATGATGAGAGACATTTAGCCAATATGAAGTATGTCATGATACTAGTTTGCCTAGAATGAAGACCTATTAACAAGGTCAAGGGCATGTGTCTGAAGGGCTAGATGTGTCCTCCGCCAAAAGTAACTAAAGCAGGACACCGGCAGTCAAGTAGACTTTCACTAACTCCGAGTTGCCTGAAGACATTGAGAAAAATGATATTGACCAAGCTACCTCATTCTAGGAACACCCGAGCCACTTCGCAATGAGTTATCTCGGCCGTAATAACCAAGAGGTCTTGGTTGTAGAAAAGTGATACCCACGACATCACTCTCTGTAAATGTGACCAGCTCGTACTCCAACTTGTGGGATTTGGGGGGATGCTCGATTGACCCTATAAACATGACCTCGGTTATCCCTCGTCGATAGACGCAGGGCATAACTTTTGACTGCTTGATTTGAGTTCCCAGCTAGGGTTTGCCTCCCTGAGATGATTGATATGAATACTCAAGATGTTCCCAGTTTGTCGTCGATGTCCATTTGTGTGTGGTCATTGGTATGGGTGGCTTGTCCTGTTACATACTCCTTCAACAGCTATCACCTAATCAAGGCTTCAATCTTTTCTTTGAGCTGATAGCAGTCGTCCGTATGATGGCCGTAGTCAATGTGATATTTGCAGTACTTGATGCCATCTCTCCTTTCTTGGTATATGAGCCTTATTTTCTTGGGGCTAGGAAGCTCATTGGCTATCATCGTAAAGATCTCTCCCTTGGGTTTATTTAGGGGGTGTAGTTGGTGTACTAATTATGTTTTTCGGGTCGGACCTCGCGACCTAGGAAAGGTATGGCTCTGGTGCTTCCAAATTTGGCCTTGTAGTTGCCTTCCTTACCAAGTTCAGCTGCTCAACTTGTGAATAGCTAGTAGCCTCACAAAGGAGATCCTTGTATGTCTCGGAGGGGTTCCTGGTGAGGGAAAAGAAAAAGTCCTCACCTTGAAGTCCTTCCATTAGGGCATTATGTGATGTTGTATCGTCGCAACCTTTATATCGTACATTCTCATTGTTGAATTTGGTGATGTAATCCTAGAATTTCTCATCGTGTCGTTGTCTGGTCGTTGATAAGTCATTCGCGCTATATAGCCGATCAGAAATGATCATATATCTTTCCAGAAAAACCTTTCTTAGTTCGGCAAAAAAACTAAATAATTCTGGAGCGAGTCGCTTGAACGAGCTTGTGATAGGGCCCTTGAGCGTTGCTAGGAATATGCAACATTTGGTTGCTTGGTTTGCCCAACGTCCTTTCATGGCATAGTTGAAATTATCCAAGTGGACTTATGGGTTGGTCATTCCATCGTATAAGGGGATTTTTGGGGCCGTGGAATCTCTCATCACCCTAGTCTCCAATAAGTAATAGGTATAAGGCAACAAGATTTCCTCCTTGGTGAACTCCGGCCCTCTGGGCATTTCGATTTCTCTACCTATCTGAGCCGATCCCATACATTACTTAGTCCGCTGGTGAGCATGGAGGTGATACCACCGACATCCTCCCTGGCTCTTCTTGTGCAGGCCCTCTAGGCATTTTCGATTTCTCCACCTGCTGAGCTGATCCCACACACTCTTTAGTCCGCTAGTGACCAGATCCTTCAACATGAGGGGTACTGGGATGGTACTAGCCAAATCTCATTTGATGCCTAAGTTAGGGGGATTGAACTAATGATGTTCTTAGGGAGTGAATAAATGGAGTTTTCGGCAGGTGGAGTTATTACCTTTGTCTCAATGTAGGTGAAAAGGAAGAAGAGGGATCATATCTTCATAAATCCAGCCTAGAAGATATCTTCACCACCTCCCATGCTAGGATGGGAAAGGCGTTAGTCACCATGCTGATTTCCTGAGACCAGCAGTGGGACAACACCTAGACTGGATTTGAAGTGCATTAAGTGCTCCCTTTCAATCTTGTCTTGACACCCAAGTGGTTTAACTTGTCTTGAGAAGCGATTTTCCCTAGATTCTCTAGTCAGCTTGATTTGCTCCTCATGGTCAATTGAGGGGGATCTTGGGAAACTTTACCCAAGTATATGGCTCGAGTGGTTCTAACCGTGAGCAGATGCCATCCAGCCTACCTTTGTCTAGCAAGGCTTGTGATCTGATCTGGTCGGTAAGTTTGCTTTTGAGGTAGTGACCTGTCATAGCGAGTCAAGTAGGTCGGCATACGGGGTGTTTACTTCACTGACCACGTGGCACCGTGCTATAAGCTAGGCAATATGGTCTATTAACAAATCTCATCCTCAAATCTCTTTTAATTCACTAACCACGTGGCACCATGCCAAAATTAATTTGAAATTTCTCTTATTCCTCTTTTACTGCTGGGAATTTTGTTTTAGTTGTAGTTTTCTTCACTTAATTTTTAACAAAATCGTACCTTTTATTCTCTGTAATGCAGCTTCATCAGGTGTAGACCTCTAAAAATATTAGAACAGTAGTGCAGAGATATTCAAGAAGTTTTTAGGTAAGTGATTAGAAGAACAAAACCGTACCTTCTTGAAGTTACTCATTAATCTATTATGTAGCTATTGTTTGATTTCTGTGGTTCATTATGTTGCTTTGTCTGCTTATTTTGTTTCTTTTGAATGTTTTATTTATGGTGGCCAACTTTCTAACTATGTCATCTCTCTCTTATTTGATCATAATATAGACATCTCTCTCTTTTCCACCTTCAAAATATCACTCTACCCTCCAAAACCATGTCGCATTTTTCTAATTTTTTTCCCTCTCTATTTTCTCTTTATTTTCTTGACTTTTTTCGTATATTTTAGTTCAAAACACTGAGCTCAAAAATCAGCTTTATATATATATATATATATAAACGTAGAGGCAGAGAGTAGTGAAACATTCAAAAACTTCGAATATCCTTTGTAAAGAAACATTTGCAAACTATAAAATTTGCATTTAAAAATGATAAAATATTAAAAATAATGTGTTAAAAGTATAGAAGTAAAAAATAAAAAGATGATATGGATCCACTTAATATAGTTATATTATGTTCTCTCATTGATATAGTGTAGTGGTTTGGAGCAATTACTATCCTAGGCAAGGTCCTAGGTTCGAGTCCCAGCATCCGTGTAGTGTGTATGAGTTTAATATATTATTACATCTCTCAATAAGAAAGATCCTAAAAAAAATACAAAATACAAAATAAAAAGATTATAAAAACTTGACATGTTACCACGGTGGTGTAGTGTTTGAAGGCTAAGTTGGAGGTCAAGGGTTTCAAAGCCCCTATCTCCAACCTTTTTTAAGGACATTTTCTATTGAGAATGACGATAATGTACTAAACTTATGGGAGCAAATATTTTCGTCTCCAATCACGGCACGCCACGTGGAAAGAAGATTATCTCTTAAATTAATTAATTGAACCAGTTTATTTGGCCAATTAATTAATAGGATATTATCTTTATTTAATAAGATAATATCATTAATTCAGATATTATCCTAATAAAGAGAAGATAATATCATTAATTTATATATTATCCTAAAAAAAGAAGATAATATCATAGAGAATAAACTCGTCATATTTTCTACGAAATCCTAGCCCCGAGTCTCCTATAAATAGACGACTTCATTCATCATTCAAGGGACATCTAAACCTACTCATAAACCCGAGCTCTCTCTCCCTCTCCACTCTCCACTCTCCATATTTTCTCCACACGGCTCCGCCCACCACACACGGCTCTCGCCGCCCAGTTCACACCATACATACAACTCCGTACCCTTTGCTTAGCTATTGTTTTCCTACAAACACTCGAACTAACTTAGGCATCGGAGGGCTTTTGGCCAACACCCTCCGGGTGTAGTCTATTTACTCCAGTCTTTTTTATAGGAATCGAGGAAGAGAGAGAAGGAAGATCGAAGGTTGAAGGATCTAGAAGCGAATATTCTCCCACGGGATTATTTGCATAAACAAAACTCACACACACTACACAAATACTAAGACTCGAATCCAGGACCTTTCTTGGGGAGAGCATTTGCTCCAAACCACTACACTAGTAGGTCCTTTGCAACTTTTAAATATATTAGCATTTACGCAAACCACCAATCTGACCTTCAACACTAAAAATAAAAAAATAAAAAAAAAAGCATCATCATTTCGGTTCTTCGTGTTTTATCTTTTCTTCCCCTTTTCCCTTAGGCCCAGTTTGGGATTGCTGTCACTTTTAAAAAAAGTTGCTTCTGCTGTGCTTTGAAAATAATTAGCTGTAAAGTAAAGCAGCTTCATGTTTGGTAAACAATATTTTTGAAGTGTTGTTAGTACAAAAAGCAATGTCAAAACCGTTTAGTAAATTTTAATATAAAATTGTTGTAACTGTGAATAATGACTAAAATAGATATGATGTTAAAAGTGTTATGTACTAATCATGTGGTGATAATGGTAGTGGTAGTGGTAGTGGTAGTGATGGAGTGGAGGTAGTGGTGGTGATGAAGGTGGAGTTGGTGGTTGTGGTAGTGGTGGTGGTGGGGATGGCGATTGTGGTGGTGGTGGTGGTAGTGGCAACATGGTGGTTGTTGTGGTGTTGGTTGTGGAGGTGGTAGTGGATGTAGAGGTTTTGGAGGAGGAAGTGGTTGTGGTGGTGGTGGTGGTGGTGGTGAAGGTGGAGGTGGAGGAGGTGGTGCTGAAGGTGGTGGAGGAGGTGGTGGTTGTGGTGGTGGTGGCAGAGGATGAAGAGGAAAAGGATGTGGTGGTGGTGGTAGTGAATGTGGTGGTTTAAGTGGTGGAGTTGGATAAGAAAGCGGAGGTGGTGTCATTTTTTAAAATGAATGATGGTATTTTGGGAATTAAAAAAATTCATTAAAAGTTCATCTCTGCTTCTTTTGAAATCAGCTTTGAAAAACAACCCAAAACCTGCTTTTAAAAGCTGCTGTCAAAATGCCACTACTTTTAAAATAATCCGGATATTTTATTTTTACCAAACACCTTAAACTACTTAACTTTAAAGTGAAACAGGTTTTTGACGAAAAAAAACAATCCCAAACGGGGCCTTAGTTTGGTTATTGTTTATGAATTTTGAATTTTCCATTTGTTTTTCTATCTATGGTTTGATTCTAGACAATGCGGTTTGGAATATTTCATTTTTCTAGTTCTTCTAAAATTTAATTTGTTGCTATGTTTCAATAAGGTTGGAATTCGATGGTAATAAATATATTGACCATTGGTGATCTTTGTTCTTTGGGTTCAGGTTGTTGCGGGCTCAGCTTCATGAGTTTCCTACAATTGTATTTCATGCTGTTCTCATCAAAATACATTACTACATTCTAAGAAAAGCCCACAAGTTTTGGGCATTGTTGAATTTTCATATATAATTTAAATTTAAATTTGCATTTCTCTTCATTTATTTTCTTCGGTCCTCAATTTATATGAAGGAGAAATAGGGTATGAAATCTGCTGTGAAATGAATCTTTCTCTCTTTCTCAAGTGTTATTTGGTACATCCTTGAGGCCAATGGTGTGATGGGTTTATTCAATTTGGAGAAACTCACATTTTTTTTATTTTAATTCGTCTAATATGATTTTGGATTTCATACTCTTAGGTCTTGTTTGTTGAGGATTGGACTAGACTAGACTAGCAAAAAGTGGCTGCACTTCATGTGCAATCTAGGTAGGGGTGGTTGCGGTTTGGTGATTTTTGAAACCGCAAGTTCTCAAGCATTCACAAAAATATAAATTCACAACCTACATAAATATATACACAATCTCAATTTCTCAAGCATATATAAATTCACAATCTCCTCAACTTCTCAAGCATTCACAACCTAAGAAAATTAAAGTTACAATTCCAAGTATTCCAATTAAAGTTAAACTTCTCAAGCATTCCAATTCCAAATTCTTTAAAATTACAAACCAAAAGGAAAATGCAAAGCAAAATGAATTAAAGTTGCAACCAAAAAGAAAAATCCAATTCAAAGTTAATTAAAGTTACAAACTAAAAGGAAAATGCAATGCACCAATGTTACAAACTAAAGTTACAAACTCAAGTGTTGGTGGTGAGTGGATTTGAAGAACCCCGTTGTATTGTTTGAGCACCAGTGTTATCTACAAATAAAACAACATAGTTTAGTACATTTTATTATAAGAAGAAGCATAAATAACATTAGCATAAATAAACTAATTACTTACAAGTTGTCATATGTTTCATTTCCTTGTAGAATTCAATCTCATCATCCGTGCGGCTATACTTTGCGGTTTGCGGTTTGCGGTAACCGCAAGTTTTGAAAATCAAATACCGCAACTGCAACCGCAAATGCGGTTCGGTTCTTAATACCGCAAATGCGGTTCGATTTACCGCGATTGCGGTTTCATTGCAGTAAATTGTCGGTTGATTTTTGCGGTTTTTCGGTTTTTTGGTTTAAAATGCCACCCCTAAATCTAGGCATTAAATGGAGTCTAACTTGGAGGATGAAGGCATATATAATACGGCTACATTTTATAAGCAATCAAAGCATGGTATTTTAGTAGGTTGATGAATAAAACTTATCCCTCATACGTTTAGGAGAAATCTCCACCCCCCTTACATTTAGGACGCACGTTGCAGTTGGAACTCTTCCAACTTAATCTTTTGTTCATGTCTTCCATCTTCTTCCACAAAATAGAAAGCAATGAATTCCTTCACCTTTGTTGCAGATCTCTTTTTTTGCTAGGGTAATACGAAGAAGAAAAAGAAGAAAGGGAACACTTCGTAATATCATGTACAAGGTATTCCTGTCTCTAAGAACGGGATTGATGTGTAGTGCTGCCCACATTGTTAATTTCTTTGTGTTAGATGTTTCAGTCTCAAATCTCTGCACATTGCCCCAAATTAATTATTTGTTTGTCTTTGCTTAATTTTGCATCTCTTGATTGTTTTTTTTATTTTATTTATAAAATTGAGCATGTTCGTATTCTTATCAAGGTAGATACTATAGAGTTGTATGCAAGGACAATTAATCATTTTATCAAAAATTCAAAACATGTGACCTCAATAAAAACCTTTTAAAATGATCATTTAGAAAAATACAATTGCAAATATATATATATATATATATATAATAAGTCGCGTATAGGGCATGATTGAAAAAAGGCCTCGCGCATGCACCACATGTACAGAAAGACTAGTTTAAACTAAAATATTCATTTTTAATAGACAAGCGATATTGTGGGAAGGGGATTTGAACACAAAAGCTCGGGTGCAGAGTAACTGCTCTTAACCACTTGAGCTACAAACCACTTGCATCCAACTTCTGTTTCCGATTTTGGACTTATCGTGGAATTTTTATCTTTTCTTTTCTTTACATTTTATCGCATGTGATTCCATTCAAATTTTTGGTTATTTGCTTTAGGTGGCAATCGTTCAAAAGGAAAAGAAATAGTTCTCTATCTCGTCCAAGGTGAGTTTTGACTATCTTATGTAACTTATTTGTGTGTGAAATATCAGAGGGAAGACAATGGGATTGCGCCTTCATTACATTTTGGAATTTTCAGTTTATGAAGTTTTTTGTTATTGTCTTCCAAAGATAAAATTAAAGAAATAGGACCTTACATAGGAACCGTATATAAGGCCCTCACTATAGAATGACTCTGGCAACTTGACAGTTGGGTCCTTGGCCCTTTAACATTGTAGTAGGTATTGAGAATTATTTTGGGAAATGTTATGCTCCCAAACATCTCATATGCACTCATGTGAACACTGACAGAATATTATATGCACACTCACATAGAAACCTACAAATTGGGAATCGAATTCATGTGCAAGTGAGCAGAGGCATTGTATTAGCCAACTAACCTAACTTACATCTGCATTTTGAAATTTTATTTGGCAAAGTGGGTTTCGGTTGGTCCTTTTCTTTTGGTTTTTTGGTTGATAGCTTTCTTCTTTCTTAAATATTTAAGCTCTGTGAGTTGACGCCACTGACAAGGCCTAAATACAAGAGTTCAACTAAATTGTAGATATAGCTACTAATTCCCATGTGGCCCAATCTCTTCTCTGGGTCAAGGCCCAAATGTTTCATGTCATAAGAGGCAGAACCCCACTTAGGACTTAGGAACGCACATTAGATCAAAACATAACAAGGGTTGGGCCGGATTGTACACAAGTCATTATGTCAATTAATTTTTAAAAGAGAATGAAAATTATTTTTAAGATATGGACTTAGTCAACTTAACTAGAGCAGATGAGCTTCTCATTCTGCACCAAGTTCGAATCTCCCTCCTCATAAATTAAAATAAAATATCATTTGTATAAAAACAAAAACAAAAAATTCAAATTAAAAAAACTATTCAGCTTTCTTTATTATTATTTTATTTATTTAAACAAGTGATAGTTTAAATTATAAGAAAAATAGAAGTTTCTCACACACATGCATAAACTACTGTCAGCCATTGCTGCATTATGGGAGCCACAGTCGTTAACAACGAACAAGCATCCATAAACAATTGTCTTTACCATTTATCCCTAAACATTTTGGCTATCTAATTTATTCTACAACCATAAAAGATAATGTAGTATTGAAATAAGCGAATTAAGTACCAACTAGCTCTTGATCTAATGGTACTTTTGTTTCCAATATTAAAAACGCAAATTACGTTATACCTATGAATTTCATTGGACCCAGAAATGATACATTGGAAGAATCTTTTGGGTCTTCCAATATCAATAGGTTGATTGTTTCGCTCCTGTATCTTCCAAAAGGAAAAAAGATCTCTGAGAGCTGTTTCCTGGATCCAAAAGAGAGTACTTGGGTTCTCCCAATAACTAAAAAGTGTATCATGCCTGAATCTAACTGGGGTTCGTGGTGGTGGAGGAACTGGATCGGAAAAAAGAGGGCTTCTTTCGTTTCTCAAATAATAAAAAAAACAATTAAACAAAAATTATAAAATGACCATCCGAACCACGAGGCATCTGAGTTCCAAATATCCGTATGAAGAATCTATGTATTTAATTATACATCGAATATAAATAGATAGAACATAGAATGAATCTCAATCTTCTTCCGCCATAAACCTTGAAGAAAAATGTGCTTACCCGACGCGAAGAGTCAGCAACTTTAGGCATAGGACCGACGAATTTGGTTGACCCGGATCAAGACCGTTGACTATGAAGTCATTATAGAGGGGCTTGTATAGTGAACCAAAGAGATATTGGATGTGATTGATGAAGTGGAATGGTCCACACTTTTTTTTATAGTGGTGCAAGACAGGTGGGAGCCCACGGGAGATGGCGCGGGCCGGTGGTGCACGTGATGAGGACGAGACTGAGCCCACTGCATAATCCAGAGTGGACTCACTTTGATAGCTACAGCACGTGCACATGGAAAACAAGCACTACGTCCAAACATTGTGTGACCCATGACCTTTTGTAGCAATTAAATGTTTAGGTCAAACCATATTTATGGGCAATGTTCCCTCCATTTTTTTGATGGGACAGGCTTTTGACCCCTTCATCAAAAGTGGAACTAAAGGAGAAAACACAAAGTGTAATTTGGATGATGGAGTTGATGGTTTGGACGTCTTCTGTCACCAGAATTTTGTAGGGGTATGTTTGCTGAGTTTTGAATTCAAAAGCGCAAATCATGACTCACTGATTTTCTTATCCAATATAAATTGAATTGGTTTTGCAATTCAATTCAATCTTTTTAGAAGCTCGGATTCAATCCAATCCAATTTATATTGGAATCGGTAGTCTATTTTTAATCCAATTTAATCACACGGTTTAAGAGCTGTAAATGTATTAGGTGAAATTTCATTCTAAACCTAACGTGAACAGTATAACCCAAAAACTTTTGTTGGAATAGAGGAAAAGTATATCATGATAATAATCATAATTATGGTGATGGTAATGGTGATGATGATTAGGTAAGTTGAACATAATTGCTAGTTAGTCTATATTTGAGTATAAATTTTTTTCTAAGCACTAACATTATTCGTAGCATTCATCGTAATTTATTTTTTAAATCACGGAGAGGAGAGATTCGAACTTGAGATCTCTTCCAACATTGAGAAGAAAAGTATCACCAAACCAAGAGCTACTTAGAGCATCTCCAAGGGAGATGTCAAATGCAAAATGTTAAATTTGAAGATTTATGTGGTAATTTGACACTTTGAAACAAATTTAACTCCACATGAAATGCCAAATATCATATTATTGTACTACATTAAGCAAATATGGCTCATATGATGCATAAAATTTTAAAATAGAGTAAATGATAGCGGGGTTCATGACTAAAAAAATATTAAAATAATAGTTGACATCAAGCATTTTTATATGTTATTTTTGACATATCTCTTCTAGCGTTCAAATTCATATAGGATTTGACTATTTGGTTGGAGCAATTTTAACCTATAATTTTTGTCACTTCATATCAATGTGGCAATTTGACATATCGATAGCATTTATCGTATTCACAAACAAAAAGAAATTTGGAAAACCACGCAACAAAAATTGCTTCCTATTTGAGCTTGAAAGCCTAATGTGGTAAAACAAATTTTTTGTTCAATGTACCTTGACAGGAAGAAAATATTTCAATTCCAAAATAGAGAGCAGAGGCAAGAAAGTGTTGTTAATTTCTTCTGAAAAAAAGGAAAGCAAGACCAGAAAAGGCCAAAAAAAAAAGTGTCGAAACCTCAAAGGAAAGTTGGGAAGCTAATCTAGAAACTTCTTTCATTCTGGTTACCAAACCTGCAAATCTGTAACAAGCCAGATGCCAGATGGGGTTCATCCACATCCACAAGACAGAAAGCTCACCGAAAACTTGTCCAACCAGAATTTAAAATATCAAACCATCTGCTGCTTTATTGTTATCATATTATGTCCGCAGAAATTCAACCTACAAAGGAAAGGATGATTTTGGCCATGGATCAGTGGACGTGATCTTACTTTCCTTGAAAAGACAAAGGCCAACCTGTCAAACCTCAACTGTTAGGACTCTCTCCATTGGTCTCGGAAAGGTCCAGTAAAAAAATATTTCTTCTAGTATATTCCATTGCACACGACATTGATATTTTATCCAAACCAGCTCACTGCTGACATTTTTTATATTTTGCAGTTTCAAGGCAAGTGAAGGGAGAAAGTCTCATATAAAAGCCCCATGGGGCACCACATCACCTAATTCATTTTTAACTTGTAGGAGGGCCATCAGTTGTAACGATTAGGAAGGTTTCCTAATCTTTCAATGTGGGACTAGAAGATTTTAACTCAAACGACAATATCCAACATCACATGCAAGGGTCTGTACAAGAATTAACAAATATCCAACATAACATGAATTCAAGTTGGGCAACCAATGTTTATCTAGTTCACATATGTAATTTTGAATTGTCAAGTTGTAGGAACAATAACTTTCTACCAATATATGTTAAGTGAAATCTACTTATCACATAAATTATTATGACTAGTTGGTTTTGCATTATTTACAAAATAATGTGATACGCTAATGTTGTTTAGGAACTTAATTCTCTTAGGTTTCGTGTTAAGAATTAGATATTACGATTGATAACATTTTAGGTAGATATGTATTTAGTAGCAGACACGAGCCCAACTTAAATTTTAAGATATCTTTTAATATGTAGGTAGCCCAGCTCTTCTGACAAAAGAAGGTGGCCCAAATTTGAAGTGCCGAATTTCATAGAACTCTATCAAACTTTTAGATTTCACATAGACTTGAGAAGAATTCTATATAATTTTATTATAAGATTTGTATGGCTCTTTTATTCCAGATTTTCATAATTTCTTAAATGCTAACTTTGGCATCCTTACCCAAACAATCAAAAAGCCAAGGAGAGATGTTTGCTTTCCGTCGAGCAGTAAGTGGTGCTCTATTTCTTTAGGACATTTGTTTTTGATTGCTCTCTCATTTGACACTTTGTATAAAAAGTATGATGCAATAGCTATATGATTTCAGAAAAAACTTCGGATCTTTCTTTTTCTGTTTTTTTTTTTCTTGTGGTTACTAAAGACTTCAAATACATAAACTTTCTCCCCTAGTGATTTCTGACCAGATAGTTTGGTCAAACATAGTAATGATGAATGATTAACAAAAAGCAAAATTCATAAGAAATTCACATCATTAACCGATAACGATGAAGATGAAGAAGATTTGTTCTCCAATTCAACAGAAAATTCTTCATATCTACACTCCATTCATTAGTAAAAGTTCTTGCATCAGTATCATCACTCAATCCTAATGAGTTTCTTCCAATAGCAGTTGCATTCTTAATTACAATTTGCATATCCACATAGTCCTCACAAGTTTTTGTTTGAATACTTGTGTCTTTTGGGTGGGACTATAACAAAAATAATAAAATAATTATTATTTAATAGAATTATGTATTCGAGTTACCATACATAATTATTTAAAGAAAATTTAATAACCTAACATTTAAGTAGTCTTTCCAAAATTCTTCAGGAGCAATGAATTTCTTTGTGGTTGAATCCCACCCAAACCTAGAGTTGTGACGGATAAGCTGTGAATATTTTTAGTATTCTCTTTTAAAGTATTTCAAGCGACTCTGGTATTGAGAAAAGGTTTTGTGACACCTAAGTTTTTCATTAATCTTGGGGAGTATTTTGGTTTCTACAGTTGCCTTGCTTAGCATTCCATTAGCATCACCCCATCCACGAGATGCAGTATCAACCATGAGTTCCAACGACATTCTACTCTCTTCCACACTCTAAGCGTTATAATCTTGTTTGCTCTTCCTTTTTCCATTTACTTGTTGTGTATTTTCAGACTCCGTTTGAGTGGGGCAGCTATGAATTTTATCATATCAATCACAAATAAAGCATTAAAAAATATATAAAACCCATAAAACACTACAAACGTTGAAAGATAATTATCAAAACAATGCCAAGTTTCCTTTTCTTATCAAAGAAAAAAGTTTGCTTTGAGTTTTGGAAAGATAATTATATTTGTTCAATTAACATTTTACCCATTAACTATTCACTATTAGATGCCTTAATTAGTTGAACGGAAAGTAAAATCTATAACTAATGTACTAAAAAATGTACATCAGCAACCATAGATCCCAACAGACACATCTTATGTTGGCTTACGTTGTAGCATCCAATAGCATTCCACTGCAAAGTTTTTTCTAATGTATTTAACTATTCATTATCGGATATCTTTATATTTGTCTCAGTTTTTCCCCCACACAATTGAATACACACATGAATGGTGTATTACAAATGACTTAATGGATTGAAGAAGAATTGGAGCGAAGAATGGAAAAAGGATGCAATAGGAATTTACAGATTTGGCGTCCGAGCTCCAATCGGTTCACATGATACCTTTGCCGTGATATAAGGTGGATTTTGGGCTTTTGAGCTCGTTTGGGCTTCCAAAAGAGCATTTAAAATTGTAGTTAATTTTTGACTTTTCGTTTATTTAATGTTTATTTTCAATAACTCCCCAAGGTAGTCCAATGGGTGAGATTGATATATTTAGACAGCCTTCGTGTATGGTTGTTCTCAATAGATCTTTTATCAAATAATACAAATAGTGAGAATTTTCTCGCGGATTCCAGGTTTATGTTCTTTCCTAGGTTAACCTATTTGCTTGTGTTGCGTCAATGAATATCACCAATAGCATTCGACTGCATACGCTCACAAACAAATTTAGAAGAAAAACTATATTGTCTTAGTTTGTCTCAGTTTTTTTGTTCGATTATAGAAAGGTTGTCAGTTACTATATTTCAGTTTCCTATCCAATGATTCAACAAACAATTCTTATAAAGTTGTATATAGATATTTGAGAAGAAAAACAAGCATAAATCCTAACCCCAAGCTAAACCCTAATAACAAGTAAAATCTATAACCCTAAACTATGCCCTAATAACAAGAAAAATCATGGAAAAAGAAAACCCAACGAGGTTTTGATCAAAGAAAAGATAGGGAGCGTACCTTCACAGATGGAGGAAACTGTTCGTCTTATACAAAGAGAAAACTAGGGCATATGCAGAGAGCATTTGATGAAATCTTTTTTTGGGGGGAGGGGAATGTTGGATTTATTATGGTCTTTGTTATATATACCTCTCACCTGAAAACCTACCAAAATTTATCGCTCAATGAAATCCTTCCAAATATATGAAATTTTTTAATACACATAACTTTTTTTATAATTCTAATTGAATACACCCATATTTGTATGGACTTTTTAAAAGTTAATACAAGTCTGAATTAAATACACCTAGACTTGTAGAAATTCTTTTAAAGTTCATATAAATCCAAATTAAATACACCTGAATTTTAAAAATCTTTTTAAACTCTCTAAAATCCTAATTGAATTCAACCCCTAAAGATTCTCTCATCTCTCAGTCTGTGAAATTCTCCCTCTACTCCCTCTCCTCCACTCCACATGTGAGTCGCCTACACCTTTTTTCTTTCTTTTTTTCTTATTCTACTACTCTTCCTTTTATTGTAATTTATTTCAAAGATTGTCTATTTTTTATTTGATTTAGGGATTTAGAAATTAAGGGCTTTTTTTTTTTTCCAATTAATCTGTAATCTAGAGAATTATGGGCTTATTTTTTTATTTTTTTTGGTGTGTGTAGAGGTTATGTTATTAAATTATTAGTAGCTAATTTTATGGTCGATAGCTGGTTGTGATTTGTTTGAGTACATGTTGGGACTTCGTGTGTATTAATATCTAGTAAATAATATAAGTGTTTAACAAGTTTATATACAACTTTGGAAATTTCATAAAACAAATTATTTTAAAAGTTAGCCCAAATTATTTTTGAATCCTAGATTCATGCATGCTTAGTAGTATTTTTGTCTCCGTTGTTGGAAGATGTCTAAACTCATATTGCTACTCACCAAAAAAAGAAGAAATTGCAATTGATGTAATCATCAACTACATTTGGCTAATTTTGTAAGAAATACAATCTACTTGACATTCTTCTTTCGAAGTTTTGGGTAACTTATGATACTTATAGAACTCATTTCCATTTTTCCTACTTATAGTGACGGTCTGGACAGGGGCATGCAATATGATTGCCCTGTGCCCACTATCCAGGGGGCCCAAATTTTTTTTTATTATATAGAGGTATATTATATTTATTATATATTAGACCCTTGGCACATTCTCACGCATGTGCCAATTGGTTTTATTTTTTATTTTCCTGTTTTATTTTTAAAATTAAGAAAAGATAACATGGGTAATTATGTTCCATAAAAGTATGACATATTATCTGATTTTATTTTTAATTTTAATTTTCTCTGCCTTTTGCTTTATATATATAGATTATTTTTATATTTTAAAAAAAGTAGTGGGCCCAGGGCAATCGTATTGATTGCAAATTTGGAAGTTTTAAGTTTGCTATTGTGGAGGGGGATTTCTCAAATTCCAAATTATGTTGTTCTTTGTTTATTATATGAAGTATTAAATTTCATTGGATTTCCTTGTACTATTTATAATTTTAAGTAGAAATGATTTCTGAAAAAATAACAATCTAGAAGTCAAAAAAGAAAAAGAAATGATTAAATTGTTACAAATATTTATTTTGTTTATGCATTAGATTTGAATGTATCAAGCGTAGCCTCTTATTTTAGATTTTTATATATTGAAATTTGAATTGATACAATTTATTTGCATTGAATGTTAAATTTTTAGTTAATTCAAACAAGTTAAATCTTGATTGAAAAATGAGAGTGGGTTTAGCACTTGAGTGGAAAAAAATTTATATATATAGGGGCCTAATTTTTTACATTTGCTCCTGGCCTTGAAAAATTCAGGACTAGCCCTGCCTACTTAAAAGTAGTTCTAGCAGTTCCTTTTCTCATGGCAAAAGGTCCCCTGTGCTACCAAAACACATCCCTCCAAGAAAATCCAGCTTTGGTAGGAGGTGGGATCTACTAAGACTGGGCATGCTCGAAGGCATGATTAGCCTGAACTGACCTCAGCCAAGTAAAAATTAGAAGAAAAAAAAGAAAAATACCAAAAATTTCAGATTTTTTTATTTATTAATCTCATACATATAAATAAAATTAATCTCATATCAATAGTAATTGTCCTTTTGGGGGGAGGGGGGGTAAATACTATCAGGTGTCTCCACACCTGAATGGTGGAATTAATCTCCGCTTAGGGTTCATTACCTCTCTGCCATAAAGTCTTCCAACGTGGTTTCAAACCCTACTATTGAAACACTAAGTAGCCAACTAGAGATGACAGTTTGCCAACCGCACTATACCTTATGATTGAATAGTAATTATCCTTAAGTTGCCATAACAATATATAGAAAAACCAAAAAGAAATTTAGTAGGTCATATATTATTCATGTAAACAATAACCGCATTACTTTTTTTTTTTTTTGGTCAACAATAACCATATTACTTGCTCTTGTCAAACAATCAGAATTCAGAAACAGATCCATGATCTTTTTTATTTTCATTTTATTTTCACTTTTCTTTTGGTGAAAAAGAAAGAAGGGTTTACTTGCATGAAAAGAGACTTCTAAAAAGCCCCTGTGAAATTTAAAAGATAACGAAAAGGTAAACGGGCTTTTGGGTGCTGAGCGGGTAATATTCAGTTGCAAAAGCGCAGCATCATGCTCATGCAAATTCAACGGCTCATAAGCCACCGATCAAAATTATCGGATAGACACTGATTTACAATTGACATCACCAACTAATCACTGCTAGACCGTAGAAATTAAATTATGCCGATCGAGCAGAGGATCATTATCAGAACGTCGGAACGACGCCGTATGTCTCGGCAATAAAGGCCCCCTGAGCCGAGCCGTAGATGTTATCGACGGCCTCGATTTCGGTTTCAGTGCGTTTCGCGAACCGGCCTTTGATTCTCGGGCGAGTTTCGGCATACGCTTTCCGCGAAGCGTACCGGATGGTTTTCTGGAACTTTCGGTTCTTCCTCTTCTCTCTGTACCTCAAAACCCTAGCCTCCCGATCGAGTCCGCTGAGCTGTGTGGCCACTTGGTTCGCGGTGCTCGCCGAGAACTGTGCGCTGGGATCCGAAACGGTATGGCTCGCGTTTCGGCCGAAAGGATACGATATATCGGAGATGGAGTTTCCATCAGGAACAACTCCAACTTCCATGGACGACGAGGAAACCTGGAAACAACAAAGAAAAAGCCCAAAAAATCAGTACAAATCTCCGAAATTTCGGAAATTGATATATTTAATTTAATTTAAATACGTACGCTATGGCTGAGCGACTGAGTTGGATAGCTGAAGGAAGAAGAAAGCTTGCTTCTGCAAAAATCAAGGTCGAAGCAATTTTGCTCGGCAGAGACGCGGTTGATGTTGAGTGAAGGGGGCGGTAACGGGTCGGGTTGAACGGGAACAACACTGTCCGTACCCGAACCCGAAATATCGTGGTGGATCGGGTTCGGGTAATCGAACTCCAGCAACGAGTCCATTTCGGGGAGGAACAACTCGGAGGACTTGATGATATCCGGAGCAATATCCATCTGGAGCTTCGAGTTGAAATTCAAGTTCGGGATAAGCCAGGTCGACGCCGCGTCATTTTCATCGTCTTTAGTGTGAGACGGAACGGCGCCGTTTGGGAGTAGGAAATTGAGGGAGTCGACAGAGGAGGCGGACTTGACGATGATAGACTCGGCCGAGTCGAAGAACGGCTCGACCGGAACCCGGTCGTGGCGGCGGGCGAGGGGGTTGGCGGAGTGGATGTCCGCGTCGCACGTGACGCAGAGGGCTGCGGCGTCGGCCTTGCACGTGACTGACGCCGGAGCCTGCTCGCAGACCTCACACATCCAGACGCGCTCGTGGCGCGTGGCCAGCTTGTTGGCTGCGTGGATCTTGGAGTCGCAGGTCAAGCAGAGGAAAGCCGAGTCGGCTCGGCAGAACAGCGCCGCGGCGGAGTTCTTGCACGAGTCGCACGGCTTCGCGACTAGGCCGCCAGCCATTGCCCTCCAACCACCGGTTTGGATTCCCATGGATGTCCTCAAAACGACGTCGGGGCACGCAGCTTGGTTAGTTGCTGTGGAAATGCTGTGGACTTGTGTAAGAGAGAAGACTCTGGTGTCTGTGTAGGCTGAGGCCTAATGCAAGTGGTGATGTTATTAGGCTTGCTATCTTCTATCTAAAGGGAAAATCTGGGTGTTGACCAGTAAAAGAAGCACACGTGGACGACTCTCAGCCACGCACAATTTTGATAGACAAATTTGGTATTTTGATATTTGTTATAAGGAAATTACATCATACAAATACAATAATAATTGTATATTTTGTGTAAAATAATTAGTAGTTGTCATGTGTCTGTGCCGACCAGGGAGAGCTGGGACCCGGAGTGGATGAAGAAATGGGGTACTCGGGAGAGGGGAGTAAATTTCATTCCATGAAAGTATCAAATTTGAACAAGCTATACTTGGAAATGGCTTTGATTTGTAGACTAATAATTTCATATTTCAAACGATAAAAAGTCATTGCCTACATTGTGAAAAATTATGAGACTCTAACACCAAATCATAAGTAAACGGATTTATTAATTATTTTATTGAAAAAAAGTACAAAATTAACAATATATCACATAAATTAGTGGAGAAAACTCTGGACGCTCTCTCATTCTGTGAGTCCCAAAGAAAAACTCCATATAGGGAGGAAGAGAAAGAAGCGTCATTGCCCCTCCTCCCCTCATTTTCTTCTCGCTTTTTTCTTTTGAGTTAGTAAATAAGTCCACTAAGCATTTTGAATAAGAAGCCTTTTATGATGATTTCTTCTAAGCCATATTTTGATTGAAGTTCCCCATCACCACTTTGAGGCATTCTCAAACAAATCATTCTCCCAAAGCCTGCTCTCTAACACTGATCATGTTCTCTAAATTTGGATCTACACGTCTTCAACGAAGGTTGATGCAAACTACCTAATAGTTCTTTGTCAAGGTAGTTGTTTTCATTTATTTGTTCGCTTTTATACGTAAGTAGATCGTTGGGAAACCATATTTTTCCCAAATATGTTACGAATACGGTGGTGAGTGTGGCTACGACGGTGCTTCTTCAGTTAGTGGTGGTAGGGTTCGTTTAGGCTCATGTGTTGCTTTAGGGTTTCGGTTATATTGGGTATGTGGACTTTGTTTAGGCTTATGGTTAATTATGGTGATGTGGGATAGTAGTTTTAGTACGGATTTTGTCAATTGTTAGTTTTGTTTTTAACATCTTAGTTTGTTTTCCTCTTGGACTTTGTCATATTAATGTCTTTGATTGTACTGTTAAAATTTATCTTTATAAAAAAAAAATAAAAATACATCATATCACGTATTTCTAGATGCTACTTTGATGAGTATTTTGGACCTTGTATATACTAATGAATAATCTGTGTGAGCATCTAGTATAATAAGTGAAGTTTACCCTTCTTCTTTTTTTTGGGTACAACGAAGGTTATTTAAGAATATTTTCAATGCACGAAAAACTCAGATTGTTCCTACTCATATATATCATTTGTAAACATAATATTAAAATTAAGTTTATATTACATTAAGTAGAATAAGATAATTAATCGATTGAATCACCTCTAATGTATATTTGATTTGTTAAGTTATGAGTTATTAGATTCAAATCATCACCGAATTATTGAATTAAGAATTTCAATTCATATCCCATTAACTGCATCATATTCAAATTAGTGTGATGCGGTTTGTTTTTAGTATTGTTATCTAATGAAGTTTCTATTTGATAAAAAAAACTGCATCATATTCAAATTAGAATCTAATTCATTGACATGTCTAAAATTATCCGTACGCATGTCTTTCCAAGTTTATACACATTTCCTTCTTTCTTATTGTTTTCCTTTTTAGATTCAATTAATTAAACACCATTTATGCCCAGATATGAATTTTAGGAAAAAACAACAAGGGATAAGAGAAATAATGATGTCCAACATTTTTTTTTTTATACAAGCGATAATGGGAAAGAGTGATTAGAACACATGACCTTTGGTGTAGGGATAATTGCTTTTAACCACTTGAGTTATAAGCTCGTTGCCAACATTACGAGAAAGAGGTAAGGGTTGTTTTTCAACATGATTTCTTTTTCTTATTTTAGTTCAATTTAAAAACCTTCCTTTTCTCATTTCGAAACACATGTTAGCTAAAAAAAAAATATGTGAAAACCTTTCTATATGAACAAAATTCAAGTTTTTCATTAGTTCAAGAGGTTTGCTACTTACAATAAACTTTGTTATGGTAAATGGAGAGACTCAAGGTAGCCTTATTTGAGCTCCTATATTGGGTATAATAGTGAATCTCCCAATTTCTTTTTTAATTAGCATACCATCTCGTTGCCTTGGTATAGTTTTTCCACGTAACCTACATGTCAGTTCAACGAGTTAAAATTGTCAACATCATCAAATAAAAACCCCGTCCAATTGGTGCATATTTGTGGGTTGTGTAAGAACCAATTATTTTACTCAATTTTTTCAAAGAATTTCTGGGTTGTGTAAGAACAATTCTAGTGATTGAATTTGTGTTTGTTTCTATGAGGACAATGGTAGTAGAAGACGAGTAAGATAGAGATGGAGAAGATAATGATGTCTCTTTAAGAGAAAGATATTGAAAAGAAAAAAAAATTGGAATAAGAGAGCGGCTACAAGATGTTAAACACACGTTAGGTTTAGGATTTATTTTTTAATTTTTTTTTTGAGGCGTTTGGGTTTTGTGTGATGTGTCAACATTATAGCCTCTTAGATGAAATTTTAACGAGATGACGTGTGTAGAAGAAAATTCAAATAAATCATGGCAGAGAATATCCAAGCAGATGAGTGATTTTAGATTACTAAGGTAGTATAGCTACATGGTAGATCTTGTACACATGATAATATAAGTGGATATTTATTGATACTATTCCCTAAAATAGGGAAAAATAAATCTTGTATCCACTATATTATAGACGTGTACAAGATGTACCATGTGGCTATACTATTATAATATTTTATAGTTTCTCAAAACAGAGGATCTGTATCCTTGCTAAAGATACATCGGTGGACACCACATGCTAAGGAAGCATAGTTAGAGCATTTCTAGTGGGGAGCCTAGTTTAGGCAAAAGGCCCCCTAGGCTCCCAAAACCCATTCCAGCGGTGAAACCTAGCCCTGCGAGGAGGTGAGGTCCACCAAGCCCAGGCGAGCCCAAAGGCAAGACTTGCCTGAGCTACTGCCTAGACAAACTGATCTTATTACCATGGCAATAAGTGGAAATGAATCAAAAAAATTACTAAAACAGACGCTATTTCTATGAACAGTAACTACCTTTGCATTTCCTTACTTTTACCTTGAAAAATAGGTGGAACTGCTTTACCCGAACCCAGATCCCCCTTAAAGACCAGCCAGAGAGTACCCAAAGCGGGCAGGCGGGAGACTAAAATTTAGGTTAAGTTTGGTTTTTAGCCTTACGTGGGGTGCGTTCGATGTTGCCCTCTTTTTGTTTTTTTTTTTTTTCAAGTAGATGGACGGAATTACCCCCCTGGAACCATTCATTGTGGATTTGTAGGTATTGGCTTGGAATTCAATGAGGTCGCTGTCAGCGTGCCAGTATGGCAGACAGGGGTCGCTGACCATTCAGATTTCTCCTATTGATTTGGCTGCCTGATTTTCTTGGATTTTTGCTTAGGGGTATATTCGAAAAAGGTTCATGTCTTGACAATTTTTAATATCTTTTGCTAAATCCATCGATATGTGAGCTTGTTGTATTACATGGAAACATATAAAACTACTGCATAATATTTGACCCAAAAAAAACCTACTGCATAATATGGCTTTTGATATTCGACCAAGAAAAATAAAATTCGCATTTGATAAGTTTTTGTGTAAAAATAATTCCGAATAATTTCAATACATATATTTTTTTGAAAACCGATCGATATTACAATATCAGATTTTTTATTTGCTAACCAAGCAAATTCAAAGGAAATTTGACAGAGAAAGTAGCCCATGTTAGTCGATTGTATTTGTGATGACATCATTGTTACCTATTCGATTGGTTTAATTGTAAGTTCTATCATGTCTTGAATCTCAAATACTAATCTTGATAAGATATTGTGAATAATGATCTTCTTTTCCTACTCGGCACTTTATCTTTATCTCTGGATGGGGTGAGTTTTTTGTTATAAGTGTGTTTTTGCCGATAGGGAAGGGACCTTATTTATAAATAGCACCACATTCTCCACCCTTTCAAGAATCCCTCATCACTCATCTCATATCCTCTCATTCCTCTTATAATCTGTAGAAAATATATTGTGTACTTTTAAACTAGCCAGAGATATGTGTCTTTGTTGTGGAGTTTTGGACCGTCTTTTTTATGCATATAGGTTTGAGTTATACAACGATTCAGTTGGGTTGTTGCACCGATTCGTGGGGTTTGCCAGACTGCAGTGGGCTTGAAACTCCTTAAAGAGAGTGAGAGTTCCCAACATGTATTGGCCGCTAAATTTGGACTAAACCTAAAAATCCTACAAACTCTTTGTATCTTGCGTTTTCATTATATGACATCAAATTCACAATTTGACCCAACACACAAATAGTTGGTATTTGAAAATTTTATTATAACAAACTATATCAAAATTTAAATTATCTCATAGGCTTGCCACCTTGAGCAAGTGTACAAGTGTTACACCCACAATCACTAACCGACTCACGTTCATGACACTAAAAATAACAAAAATTAAAAATTAAAAACAGTTACCAAATAACTTTTTAAGAATTTTCAATTTTTTTTTATTTGAAAACCGAAAACAGCTACCAGTATTTTATAACTAAAAAGTGGAAATTGAAATAGTTATGAAACAGGTCAGCTTCTAAAAAGCACATATATTTGTATTTCCTTGACTATGAAAATTTTATGATCACCTATAATACAAGCTCTAAATTTGTGAAATGAAAATAAAACATAAAGAATGCAAAGAGATGTATGAACAGTCAGTGAAGTTTTCTCATGTGATCTACTCATAGGCGAATGTAGGGAGAGAAGACAAATTACAAAATCCCAATTTTGAAAATTGAAAAATTGTTGTTTATTTAGGGAAAACTATTCGCATGGCATTAGATTCCATTAATTTAAGGGAAAACTACATCACATGAATTATATGTCTTGTTGTAATTTTTCACTTGAAAAGAAATTTAATCAATTTGCCACCTCAATTAAATTTATTAAAATTTTGTTGCAACGTACCACCTGCCACTAAATTTATCTATTTTTAGTGCAAAAAGTTATATGTGCTTCACATGAAATAAACTGAAATTTTTAAAAAAGTACTCAAATAGGTAGGGTGACTTTTTTAACCAACTATTCCATTTTCCAATCCAAAGAGAAGAAAGAGAGAAGAAAGGAACGAAAAAGAAAATAGAAGTTGCTAACTCGAAATCAAATTCTGAAAGATTTAAAGAAAGTGAATATCGATATTTTGAATGTCAAACTATCAATAAAAAGGGTCACATGCATATGGCGTGCAACTTTATATAAAAAGAGTAAGCAAAATTAGATTTTGAGTAACACATTATTATAGTGAACATTTATTGGATGGCCTTTGTGATCTACGATTTCAATTTTGGTCAGAATGTCTTGATTTTTCCTATTTTGTCACTATATTTGCTTTTGTAAGCAATTATGGTCACTGTGACAAATAATTAAATAGAATCCAAATGTTCACTTTCAGAAAAAAAAAAATGATTTGTTTGTTTTCCAGGAAAATGTTGTTTAGAATTGGAGGGCTTTCTAAGACTAATTTTAATTTTCGTGTTTACTTGATTGAGAAATTGATTCTCAAAGAATTTTCAGGGGATTTCCTTTTCTTACAATATTTAGATATGGGACTTCTGGTTGCGGCAAGCGATCCATGACTAAGGTTATAGCCACTCAACGCGTGACAATTGGCCAGTCTGAGTAAGTTTGTTGCTCGGCCAATCACGATACAAACAAGTTCATAAGTTTATTATCCTTAAATGGATATAGAAAAGAAAAGAAAACTATTGACCAAAAAAGAGAAAAGAAAATACAAGTAGAAACAAAGGGCCCGTTTTGTATTCAACTTGAATTCAATTTTAAACTCAAAACAGAATTTGAGTCTAAAACAAAGAAAACCTGTTTGGTAGTCCTATTTTTAAAAACTCAAACTCAAAAAAAAAAAAAAAACCAATTATTAAAAACAAAAGTTTTTTTCTAACAATCATAAGTTCTCAAATTTTTAAGATTTGAAAATAGTTTTCAAGTTGCATACCAAACAAGTTTTTGAATCTTAAAAATAGATTTAACAACTACTTATTGTTAAGAAAAATAAATTTTTTTAAATTCTCTATTTGAATAAGATGCCAAACACTTCCCAAAGTACTGAGAGTCGTTGGGTCACTTCCTACTTTTAGGACGGTGACATTGGGAGTAATGAACAAGTCGGAAAATGAAGGCATATGTGAGGGTAGCTGAAAAGGATATTTTCGTCTTCTTCGCAAGCATTAACACCTCTTCTTTAAAAAATCCAGGTGCCTTTCGGCAATTACGTACAAATAAGTTCTTATCCTTTTAGCCTTATAAAAAAAAAAAAAACAGTCAAGCCAACTTTATACTATATATTGATGTGGAGCACTCGATAAATGCAATTTTTTTGGGTCACCCTCAACAAATGTAATTTAGGACTACATTTTCCTTTCTAAATAACTAAATGCCTCTTTTTTAAAATGAGTGTTTTTATAAGCTAAATTAACCTTACATATAAACCTATTGAAAACTCAACGGTTCATTGATAACAGAAAAAATACACGGGAGACATAATGAGTCTTACCCCTCAAATAACACTTATATAAATTGCGCCATTCAAGTCTTCACATCATTAAAATAACTAATTATTGATTTATTATCTATATTATCAACAAATTCTCTTTCAATATGAAGTAGTATACAATTAGCAAGAAACTCATCACCTATCTTATTCCGAAGTTGATTTTTAATAAGTCTCATACATGAAAATGCTCATTTTGTTGTTGTTGTAGACACAGAAAGAGTTAGCACCAAACGAATCAATCTATCAATAAGAAGTATGTTTATGCTAATTTTATTCTTTTTATTTATTTGTTGGTCAGCCTAGTCCTAATAGGATTAGTTAATAATATTTTATTTAGGTGGTTAGCCTAGTTATAATGGGATTAATTAATAATATTTTATTTAGGTGACCTAGGCTAGAATATTAATTTAGTATATAAAAAAACAAGTTGCCTGGGCTTTAGCCCAGGTTAGCATGTTAGTAGGTACATGCCTGCTCTCAGTTCTGAAGCACAAGCTCAATCAAGGGGAGGAGGAAGAAATGTTATTGCCCCTCATTCCTCCCGTCTCCTATTGTCTTACATTTTACTTTGAGTTAGTGCATGAGACCCTTATCAATTATTTATCACTCACTTATAAAGTTGAGCATTGCAAACACTTATGTACGAACTTGAGGTGAGTGTTGGCATGAGTTGTAAATATTGAGTTGCAAATTTCGTACCTATTTTGTACAGGTGACCTATTTGAGTGTATATTTTCCTCCATAAGAAGAAGAAGATATCAGAAAGGTAACATATGCGGGTGTAATTAGGACTTGTTTTGGCAAGTTTTCTTGTAAGGCCACAGAATCAGTGATTTTGAGGTACCCTGTCTCTGATTCCATATGCGATATTTCTTAAATCACTTTAGACATGGAAGCAAAATAATAACAAAGCTTATCTACAAAGTGAGGGAATATGAAGTGGTGAGTTCGGAAAACAATAAAAACTGCATGGCCAGGCCCATAGCCTTTCCCGACAGGGTTTCCCATTTAAACTTGCATAAGATGAAATTGGGCTTGGCTTTGGGTTTAGGCCTTGGGGTCAAAGACCTACTTGAAATTAAAACTCCCAACATATAAATATTTCTGCATTTGATGTTAGATGCTGCCAATCCTTCTGATCATGGTATTATATAAGTTTATAATCCCCAGATATTAATTCTATATTTGATTGGTTGGTCAAACATATTTAAGTTTGTGCAAACATATTTAATTACCTATATGTTCAACTTATTTATCTTTTAACTTTCATGTATTAAATTGCAGACTTTAGTTACATGAAATCAGTGTACAATGCCACTGATCTGCCACCAGAATAAGAATACGACTACATAGTAGTAGGAAGGAGCGCAGCAGGCTGCCCTTTGGCTGCAATTTATCAGAAAAATACTCAGTGCTGGTCCTAGAAAGAGGCAATGTTCCTGAAGCATATCCAAATGTCTTGCATGACAAGGGCATATTTGCTAATCTATATCAAGAAGATCATGGTGACACACCAGCCCACAGGTTCACTTCAGAAGACGCTATTCCAAATGTGAGAGGCAGTGTCTTGGGAGGGACAAGCATGATCAACTCTGGCTTCTACTCTAGAGCTGAAGAGGAGATTTTTCGATAATCGGGTGTCAGATTGGGACATGGATTTGGTTGAAAAGGCATATCAGTGGGTTGAAGAAACAGGTTTTCCATTAAGATTTGGAAGCTAATTGGCAATCTCTTGTGAAAGATGCTCTGTTGGATGCTGGTCTTGGTCCAGACAACGGATTTAGTTTAGAACACATGTACTGGGAACCAAAGTCGGATGGAGCTGTGGAATCGCTTAACAAGGGAGACCCTGAGAACTTGCATGTTCCTGTTCATGCCACTGCAGAGAGAATCATCTTCTCTTCCAATGCTTCAAGTATGTTATGAATATTGCATTCACGTAATATATAGTCCTGGCTAACAAAACAATGACATCTGTCGAAATTCAGTCACTTGTTTTTACTTTTAAACACATGTCATTTTTTAATTAGACTGTTTTACAACTCAACACTACTATGTCACAACAAGAGCACTTGATTGTGGAATCTATTGGTAGATTCCACTTGTATCTCGTATCTATTAGTAATGTGGTATATAATGTGACGCATCAATACGGTCTACTTTACTCACTGCTTTACTAAAAAAATATTACCCTCTTTGATGCTACTTAAATCACATTAGTGAACACTGTTAATTAAATACTTTTCTACTAATGAACGTGGGTTTTACCATATGTTTCCTACCTCTATTAATCTTTTATCCAATGTTTCATGCCTTCAAATTCTAAATTGCTCTATTTCTCAAGGGCTTGTATACTCTGCACAGGTCTATCTGCAATTGGAGTCATATTTAGAGATTCTGAAAGAAAGTATCATAAGAGCATCTCCAACCGATGTGTCAAAAGTGCCACATAGACATTTAACGGTTAGAAATAACATCTCACATCACTCCAACCGATGTGTCAAAGCTGATATGGAATGAAGGCTGGAGGTTGAGATGTTATTTTTGACATCCCAAAAGCAAGATGTCAAATGAATATTTTATTATTTTTAAAGATAGTTGGTTGTTACTTTCATTTATTATTTTCGTTTTATATATTTTTTTCTTCTTTATCTTAAATGATTTGACTGTTACAATAATTATTTATTTGACATATCGGGTGGAGTGTAAAACTATGTAAATGTTAAATTGCCACATCAGCCATCAAATTTAAATTTGATGTTTGATATTTGACATCTCCCTTGGAGATACTCTAAGAGATTTGTACGCAATAAGGGAGAGGTTATACTAAGTGCAGGGGCAATTGGAACTCCACAACTTCTACTCAGTGGAGTTGGTCCAACTGGATCCCTTTCATCACGTCAAATCTTAATAATCCACCCCAAAACTTATGTGGGAAAATTTATGATTGATGAACACGAAACAACATCAATCTTGTGCTTCCATTTCCACTAAAACCAACATATCCACAGGTCACTGCAATTGCAAACGAGTTCTACATAGAGTCATTCTCTAACACCACACCTTTCCATTTAATTTCACTCCATCATTGATCAACTTTCTTCTCCAAACTGCTTCACCTATCGAATTAGGTGTGGCAACCATTGCTGTCAAAGTCCCTAGACCCCTATCTAATGGTTCTCTTTGGCTATCATTGTCTAAGGATGCAAGAGCCAATCCAAATGTCGCCTTCAACTACTTTGCACATTTTGCGGACATTAGCCACATACTGGCATTACTATGGCGGAAGCCTTGTGGGAAAGGTGGTAGTTTTCAAGTCATTGGGATCAATGCACTTCGCGTTGTCGATGGATCCACTTTCATTTTCTCACTGGGGACCAACCCTGAAACCACCCGTTATGATGTTAGGCTGGTATGTAATCAATTGTACTTCAAGTTTAGCCGCATAAAAGTTCTACAATGAGTTTTATACATGGTTATGCTTGTTTTGTTTGGGATGAGTACTTTTACATCCTTTCAAAAAAAAAAAAATTTCACTTCATGTTGCGGCTTTGCGTAGGTGTGTTGGCCTAAGAAACTGCAAGACAAAAACTGTAAGCACATTCAGATGAACATATAACCACAGCTTGTTGTACGACTACACTATGTAATTTATCTTTCCTGTATGACTACACTATGTAACATGTTCAGCTGGAGTAACTTTTGAGTATGAAAGTGACATTGCCACACACGTTGTTATTAATCCATCTGTTATAATATGGGTGAACGACAAAATTGATATGTTATGGACCTATATATACCAATAAATATGAGTGGAATTGTACACCACGGGGTGGTCTGTGACCCTCATGCCTGAAAATTACTCGTCTTGCTCGCCAAAAAACACAACAGTACCAAGTGTCTTGTGTGGGAGCAAATATCTATACCCAATAATACAACGTCACGTGGGTAGTAGGATGTCCACATAGAATAAATTGCCCCTGATTAGGGGTGGGAGAAAGTGGAAGACATCTTATCATGCATGATTTAGAAGCAGTTAATATCATTGCTCGGAGCTGACAGAGGTTGCTACCTCTGCCATAATATGCCATAATAATAAGAAGTGTGCGTCCACTTGATACCACTTGGTACGGGAAGGCCCAACAAGGCCTCTAACCAAGCAAGGGCTTGCAAAGAAGCTAGCCAAACAAGGGCCCATGCACCTTCCACGCCTTAGGCAAGGCCTGCAAATGGCTCAAAGGGCTAAGCCTAGCAAGACTTATCCATGGGCACGCAAATTCCAAAGATCTCATTATTAATTACGACAACAATAATTAAGGAGATCATACTCACTCACTTTGAGTAAATATTTCACATGTCCCAAGTCAAACGACTAATTAATCATGACATGTAAATCAACGTGGTCTCAACACCCTCAATCAATGCTCAACACGCAGCCTATCATGGCCGTAAATCAACCAACGTAACTTTGCCTTTTGGAGAAGGTAACTATTCATTGAGGTCAGAAACTCTATTTTTCTCTTTATTGTTATCTAATTTGGGCATTAGAGGCTCTTTGACTCACACCACACCGGTGTGTTCAAATACTTACACTATCTTCTTCTTAGTTTCAGAGTACAAAGGTCTTTCTAGATCATCAGAGAAATTCCCATATCTAATATTTGTAGTTCATATATGACAATAAGTCATGCACAATGGTGCATTTTATGCAAATGAAATAAATTTTTTTGTCAATATAAAAGGTGTTTGTCCTAAATTTTAAAGAGGGAGGGGGAAATCAAATTTCGTACGTCTCCTAACACTGAGAAAACAATATCACCAGACAAATATAAAAATTGAGTTAGGTGATGAGAATGTTGGAGGAAGTCTAGGGTAGTTATGGACAACCAACACCCAAACTTTTTGTTAAGCAATACTACTAATAAAAAAGGTTAACAGACAAAGAAACTTTCATTGGACTTTTACGGTACATTTTTCTGATGATCATTATTGGATAAAATCTAGGAGAAGAGGGAGCGGATAAAATAAATTTTGGATAATTTGAATTTGTTAAAGAATTATGGTAATTTTGGCACCGAGGAGAAAGGACTATGATACATATATTTTCTCCTAATAACCAGTTGAACCCATAAAGGATCTACTAGTATAGTGGTTTGGAGTAATTTCTCCCCATGAAAGTTCCTTGGTTCGAGTTCTAGCATCAGTGTAGTATGTTAGTTTAGTATGTTATTATCCCTCTCAATAGAAAAAGTCTTTAAAAAAAAAAAAAAAAAAAAAAAAAACCCCAGTTGAACCCACCAATATTGTCGAAAGAAAAGGAAGAAGAGACAAGTCTTAAATTTGGTAGTCTTGAGCAATCTCTTCTAAATATTGTGAAAGATCCAAATATCGTTAGAACAAAAGGCACTCAAGGAAGCCAGGTTGGAATGCGCAAGCATCAACAATGTCATTTGTGTCGTGGATATGGACACACAAAGCGTACTTGCTCTCAAAGAAACTTGCATCCAAGTAGAAGTGTAGTTGTGAATATGCCTTTAGTTAGTTAAAGCTATCAGTATAGTAATCAGAATGGGATGTCGCTGGACATTAGCTATAGTTATGCCAGTGAAATGGTTTCTTAGTCCACAACCAACTATGTGGTTGATTTGTCCGATTCTGATGCTTTTTCTACTAGGAACCCAATTGGTTCTACCCCCAACAGTGACGATGAGTTCACATTCGACAATGGTGAACCTATTTCTCTCTCTACTGGTTTAACCCAAAACAATTGTAGTTTTGGAACTTGGTTTACATGTAACAATGAACAAGAAATGTAGGTTTAATGATGGACTAGATGCTTTAATATATGGTTCATTTCTTATGTGTACTTTAATATATTATTGGGTTTTGTGGTTTTTGTTGGGAATCAGTTTGACAACTTCTACGTGGTGCTTCAATGGAAATTGTATATATTTCTATTTGCACACAGTCGGTTAGCGTTTCCATTGAAAACATGCAATTGCACGCATTCGGTCAGCGTTTGGATTTACATACTTCTATTTGAAGTGGTCAGCGTTTGCATCACAAACATGCAATTACACAACGGTGTTCTTAGACAAGAGTGTTCGTGCACAAATGAAAATAAGGCAAAATGGTACATATTTTCTTTTTAATGGCAAAATTGGACATATTTTTCAAAGAGATATACTATAAATCGTGAGGCGCATTTATCCAAAATACATAGTATCTCAAACGATAATGGGCAATTATGCGAAATACATAGTATCACATATTGTCATGTAATGCGAATAACATTCCAAAATATCTCCAATTTCCTAAACCATAATTTGGTTAACCCTAATTTCTTAAATAGCCATAATTAAGTAGTTACTTACTTTTCTTTCCCTTCGTGCTAGGTAAAGCACCCCGTTCATTAGCTTTGTGTTTATGCTCTGTGGAGTTTGGATCTTCATCTTCATTCTGTTCTTCCCACATACAGTGAAACATCGACATATATGAATAACCAATTTTATTGAATAGTCGTTTGCACACATGCGGTCATAGTTTGCATTACAAACATGCAATTGCATGATGGTGATGCAATTCCAAACCACCTGTGTGCAATTAGGAAAAAAAAGGCAAAATTTTATGTATTATAAATCGTATGGGGCAATAAGAATAAAAAAACTTACATGTACTGCATTATCATCTTGTACTTCTTCACCAATCGTTGTAGTGGCAATTGTTGTCCTTGTGGTTTTCTTCCATCTTTCCTATTACAATATTGATGTTCGTTATTGGTCTCTTATTACAATTATATTAGTCTCATATATATATATATATATATATATATAAATCAATTGGATATCGAAGCTGAATTGACTCACATTCTCTGGGCGTAGTCGCATGATCTCTATGCTTGCTTCCAAGGAAGTTGAAAATAGTAGGGTATTCAACCCAGCATTGAGCTCTAATATCTCGATTGCAAGTTCAGCAGTCACCTATACTAAGGCACATGCAATTAGCAAAATCACCATTGGAAGCCATGATTTTAGAATAAATGATGCAGTGGAAACTACTTACATGCGTTACTGTAACACCCCGACCCAAATTTAATTATCCATTTAAATTATTTAATTAATTTAAATATGAAATTACAATTTTGCCCCAGGAGTAGGGGTAATTTGGTCACTTTTTAATCTGAAAGGATTTTTGGAAAATGAGTGGCACCATTACATAGATCGTATATGAGATGAGTCCGTAGACACGTAGTAGGCTCAAATTGGAGTTGTAACAAAGAAGTTACGATCAAGAGAAGCATAGTGGCATAATCATAAATATTTCAAAAAAGGTTTTAATAAAAATCTGGGCTATTCATAGCAATGGTCCCTCAACTATACTCGAAGTTACATTTTGGTCACTCAACTCAAATATTAGTTGCAAAGGTCACTCAATTGGGTGTTGTATTGCACCATTAGTCCATACCATCAAGTCTGTGACTTTTTATGTTTAAAATGATAACGTGACAAATATCTTTTAGATTATTGATGGGCAAATGTGACTTTTCAATTAGGATTATTTGTAGAAATGATTCCTCAACTATACTCGGAGTTACATTTTGGTCACTCAACTCCAAAAAATAGTTACAGAGGTCACTTAATTAGGTGTTGTGTTGCACCATTAGTCCCTACCGTTAGAGAAACTTGACGGTATGGACTAATGGTGCAACACAACACCCAATTGAGTGACCTCTGCAACTAATATTTGAGTTAAGTGATCAAAATGTAACTCCGAGTATAGTTGAGGGATCATTGCTACAAATAATTCTCATTTTTTTCTTTCCCTCTCTCTCCCTCCCCAAGCGTCCTCATTCCCTTCTTGCGATGTAATAGCCGGCCAATTCTTTGGTTGGCAACCACCTTATCCTACCACCATTTGTAGCGGGATCGATACCAAAATGACCGGACCGCCTTCCTCTCTCTATCCCGAACCACATCCAATGAAGCCAATGGCCATGGTAGCCGGAAAATGCAGAAATAGGCCGAATTTTACATAAAACTTCCGTCATCATTTTCAATGATTCCAGCCACCAAATTTGTCGATCCATGTATGCTTTCTCATCCTTTTAATGTCTTCTAGCTACTAGTTATGTTGTTTAGGATTGATTTCTACGTTTGGTGACCGATTAAGTGATTAAAGTTTTGGCCTATTTCGGCCCTTGATTCCGACCATCTCCTGCCACTTTTTAGGGTTGGTCCAAGAACAAAAGTTGCTCCACCCAATGTCCTGATCATGTAGGTATCGGTCTTGACCGACTGTTTTGAGATTTTTCCAATCACTGGAATTTCTGTAGACACCCACGCTGCCTGCACGTGGGAACTGTTTGGGTGTCCCTCTTGGGTCTAAAATGTTCCTCATGTCTTCCTGAGCATGACGATATGCTCAGATTTGAATTTGATTGTCATATGATCATAGATCGAATATCATATATTAGGCGTTATCTTGGTTCGATATGTTCGGGCCGTTGGATCGACTTCATTTTAATATATGTTGATCTAGGCATCCCTATGATCGTGTAGGGATTTGCGGATCGTGAATCAGAGCCCCGGATGTTCCAATTCAATAACTTAAAGTTTGCGTTAAATGATATCCGTCCGATCGTGCGATTGCGAGAGATCCGACCGTTCGATTTGGATCAAACTTGCAGGACGTGTATTATAAACCTTGTTGAACCCATAGGAATTGTCGGATCGTAAATCGGAGGTCATGAGCCCCACAGGCCCGGTTGACCAAGTTTGGGCAGTTTGACCCCTCGGTTGGCCATGAGTTTTCCAAGGTAGTTTCACCCTTTGAGAAGTACTAGAACGACTTATTAACGAGTCTTTGAATGTTATTTGAGTTATGTTCACTATGTTGGGATTTTGTGATTGTTTTATATTATCGTATGAAATTCTTGGATTATTAGTTTGATAATTGAAGTTATGGAAGGGATGAGTATGTGATACTTGATCGATGGGTTATGAAAGCTAGTCTTGGGTCTCAGCTATGATTATTAGTAAATAAATGGATGTTTGCTTTTAAGTGTACTTCGTTCTTCTAATATGAAATTTCTTGCATAATGAGTTTTGAATTGAAATTGATTTAATATGGGTTAATGAGGATATGAGATCTCTAAAGGTTATTATTTATCATTAATTAATATTATTATGATTATTATTAAAGGATATGGATTGGGTGGTATTGGATTATTTACGAAAGTCTATTGTTTTAATTATGAAAATATAGTATTTTATGGAAGTTAAGTGTAAACAAGTTTTGATTACTATTTGAATTATTTTTGGGGTCTTTTTAGAATATTTGCTTGAGAGTTTATTTTCGATATTGTGAATAAATATTTGGGAAAAATTGAATTAAGGATTGGAATATTATTTTTATAATATATATAAATATATATATATGAGGTTATGAAAAACGGGCTATCGGTTCGGTCTTGGCTTTTATCTTGCAACAGGAGACTTTCCATTTATATTTTGTTATTATTAATATTATTATGGTTACTATTATTATAAGTGCCATTAATATTGTTTATAAAGGATTATGGTGACTTTGCATAAGATACGGTGTTTTGGATTTTATTATCTTATCTTAGGGGATTTTCAGAGATCGTATATTCCTAGGTATATGAGTGGTGTTTTGAATATTAATAAAATCGAAATGTTTTACTCAGGTTTGGTGTTTGCTTAATTATTATTTTATTGGTTTTTAGCAAGGAAGTATGGGTAGTATTATATATATATATATATATATATATATAGGTTAGATGGAAATGATTTGTTTGGGAGTGGGTATTTCAGTATGGCTTAATTATTTTGAATATGGATTATATGTGTTGAGGAATTGTTTTTCACTCTATGATTTAATAACTAGGTAAGAGATTAATATAATATGGGGTACTTTATTGTTTGGTTATGTGAATATGGGATTACACCATGCTAAGTACCCTCCCTTAGTTATGGTACCCACACGTGGCATTGGAATATCCGGCGTGTGGGCATATATGGTTATGTTATAAGCTTATCACACATGGCGTTGGATTATTTGGCATATGATAAAGCAGTTTGCGCACATGGAACATGGTTTGGTTGGGCCACACGTAGCTTTGGATTTTCTAGCGTGTGGGTCCATTGAGACACTGGTTACTTTACCACACATGACATTGGATTTTTCCGGCATCTGGTAAATGATCCGTACACTTGGGCTACTGTTACTTGACTATGCGTGGTGTTGGACTCTCCTGCGCGTAGTAAAGTAACAGGGAGAGGAAAATGGAATTATTATACTATGTCGGGAAAAGAGAAATGTTTAGAGAGGATTATGTTTGGTATAGTGTGATTTAAATTAAAGGGAAAAGATAATTCCATAATTAACTTATTAGTAATACTAAAAATGATTTTATGTTATCTGAAACGCGATTTGTGAAATAAAAACTACGTGCTACTTGATCTCTCACCAAGGAGTACGTAGGTAGCCTGGTCTCAACTAGGTGCAGCCGCAAAATAAACTATATTTAAAAGGTTTGACCGATTCTGAGTATGTGAATGGATTTTGATGTGGTTATTGGATTTGAATCCTATTTATTATTAATGTTGGGTTCGGTTTTGATTATGTTGGTATGCCTGAAGCCCGATTTAAACTCGAGCGAGATTAAATGCTTGTTTATTTCTAAGTTATCACTTAAATGGATCTTAATAAATAGTGGATGTGGTTCTGACAGGTCTGAGATCCATTTTGAAATAAACGATTAATTTTAGGTTCAAGTATATTATATAACGGGCCCAAGGCCCTTAGAACTGCTGGTGATAGTTCATGGTTGGTAGTTGTTGCAGCTGAAAATTGGTGGAAAGTATTATATTGCCTTTCTGCAGGTTGAAGATTTGATAAGTTATTTTATGTTGATTACCGTGGTAGTCGTAAAATTATTTGAGTTCATTAATTGCATTGTTAATGTGTTGTTAGACTTAGGAGCATGGCTAGTGATTCTGCCTTGATTTATTTATAAGATGGAAGCCTATTATGTAAACTATGTATTATTGCATTGTGTGTACTGCAGTTTCTTGTTGCATTTTTTACTGCACTGCAGTTTCTTGTTTCTTTTTCCTTTTGTTGCATCCTATTCTAAGATTATATGACAGTTTAGATGTGTAACAAATCTTTTCTCATATCCCATAACTAGAAATATTTTCAAACATCTAGAAGAATTAAGATACATATTGTCTTGTGTTAACAAAAGACAAATCACTAGAGACGATTAATGAGACAGTTTCTGTGGTGTAGGAGTTTTGTGATGTATTTTGCTCAATATTCATTCATGAAATTCTTGTCTACTCTTTTTGGAATGGGCTGTCCTTGTGCTATTTAATCCATGTAGAACATGACGAACATGCCACAATCCAACCTACGAATGAATATGAGATTAGTTTTTTTATTTTGAATGATTTCAAACTATAATGAATAGTTGAGTATGAACAATTCTTACAAAGATAAACTTTGTTGAGCATATTCAATGTCATCCTCAAATGGAAACTGATATGGACTCTGCAGAATCCAATTGAGAGTAAGTTCTTCATTTGGGGACATCTCTTCGGTTACAAGTGTAGGGGGCTCTTGCCTTTGCTTCACAAGTTTTGGTATTTTTCTACTTTCTAAGAGCACTTGTGCTTTAGGTCTCATGTATTATCTTCAACAATATTAACCTGTTTAAAGAAGAAAAAAAAAAGGAAAAAAAAAGAGTAATTAGTGCATTGCATATTATAATTTTGGTCTGAAATTAGGCAGTAGGTATAATACAGAAACTGCATTGCAGTTTGTGTTTGTGTTTGTGCTAAGAAATTAAGACAAATTCATTCCACTTACAATATGATGAGCAATGTCAATGCACCTTTCTTGTTTTCTTGTTCCCAATGACTTAAGCGGATTGTAGTGTCTCCACTTTTGTTCTAGTTTGTGAAATGTGAGGATGGTAAAGTGGAACTCGGAGCTTGAAATGATCGGGAAGAAAAGCACATTGCATTTCCCGAGTTTTTCCAACAATGGTTCATACATGACCCTATGCCAAGCTGGCTCTACAAAGTTTTACATGTAAGATGCAAGCATTGAATTGCAATTTGTTAATATATATTTTTCAAAAACTGTAGTGCAATGTCTGTTTAATCAATTTTGAATTTTGAAAATAATTCTTACCCAAGTCTTGAAAATAATTCTTACCCAAGTCCATGTAAACATGTATTGTGGAATTTATGTAATTAAAAATTGTAATTCAAAAATGAAATAATTGTTCTTTTGGAAAAGGGATATTACCCAGGTTGAGTACTTAAGTAGTATTCTTGAATTTTGTCCCGGTCCTCTTTTGGAATTTTTTGCCAAACCTTCCTTTCCCCCCCATCCTAGTGCTTTCTTAGGAACATCAAGTGTTGGAGCATCTTGCTTCTTCTCTTCTTTCTTTTGTTGTTGCTTCTTCTCTTCTTCTTTTTCTTTTTGTTTCTTCTCTTCTTATTTCTTCTTTCTTTTCTTCTTCTCTATTTTCTTCTTTGTCTTCAACTGGTTGTGTTGGTTGTGTTGTAAGCAGATCCCACTCTATTTCAAAGATTGTTGGGTTCGAGAACATGCCTTAAATTTCTGCCTTGTTCTTCATTTTCTTGGCACTTGTCTCCGGCTCAATATGAGATTCCTTGCCTTCCAATTTTGTAATCCTCCTTTTCAAATTTTGTATTTCGTGAAGCAGAATTGTAGATTCCACTGCCATAGTAGCAGCCACACATTCTTCATGTGATTTCTCTTTGTGTGTTGCTAACTCTTTTTCCAGTTCGTTTGATCTTTTTTCTGTTTGGATAAATATATCCCACAATTCCATCATTTTCTTCTCACTGTCTTTATTTATTTCATCCTTCCACAGTTTTAATCTTTCTGGGCAAACGAAGCTAGGATCTTGATGTTGGCGGTAGTTGATTTCAGCTATCATGGACTTCACCAAGAGGTCTTGAATTGCAGCAGGTTCTTTTCCAATTGCAATCTCAAACCTTTTCTTTTTTCTAATCTCTTTTAATTCTGGAGTTTGATCATCATCATCAGGTTTTCCTTGTTCTGCTGCTACTTCATCTGCTTCTCCTTGTCCTCCTTTATCATCTTTGTTTTCTTTTTTCTGCAAATTGAATGGAAACAAATTAGAAACTGCATTGGATAAAACAAAAATTGCATTGTAGAAAACAGAAACTGCAATGCATAATTCACTGTTTAGAGATTCTGATTACCTTATCAACAAGGTCTCCCTCTTCTCTAGTAGTTTTTCGCTTTTTATATGTTTTCAAAATACTCTGTACAATAAGAATGATTTAGAAACTGCATTGGATAAAATGCAAATTGCATTGCAGAAACGGACATTGCATTTTATTTCGAATACAAAAAAAACGCAATGCATAAGCCACTGTGTACATATTATAATTACCTTGTCAACAGGGTCTCTCTCTTCTCTGAGAGTTTTTTGTTTTGTAGGGGTTTTGAAAATACCCTATACAATGAGAATGATTTAGCATGGATTCACATTCAAGATACATTAAAATAGAGCATGCAATAAATTGCATACCTCTATGTCGTTTAAGTCCTTTATTTGGTTGAATCTTGTGTGGAGTTCCACAAGACTCCATTTAAGAATTGCAGGAGTTTCTTTCTCCTTGTCAAGGATTGGTTGTATGATATTTGTCCTCTCACACAATAGAAACTGCAAAGTTAAAAAACAAGATATATCATAAATTAGGTTGGAAACTGCAATGCAGTTTCTGTTTATGCACTGTAGTAAATGGAAATTGCATTGCAGTAAATAGAAACTTCATTGCATAAAACTCAAAATTCATTGCATAAGCCACTGTTTACTTACTAATATTAGGACAGTGCAACCCGAAACACCTCCTATAAAGGCTTTTCCTCCCTTCTTTGCTTTTGCCTTCGTGATTAAAGAGTCATTTATATAGGTTGAGACAGCTCTTGCCCACGAAAAGTTTGAAAGTGTGTCTAGAGTCACACAGTGCTCAACAATTTTCCAATGCAAAGTGGATGAAGAGTTGGCAAAAAGGAATGTCATGCAGAGGATAATCAAGATTAGACTGACCACATCCTTGTCGTAGTCAACAACCTCCTTTTCCTCTTTGTCTTCCCCTTCTTCTTGTTCTTCTTGTTCTTCAGCTTTTTTTTTTCCCTTTCCTATGTCCGTTTTCTTCTTTTGCTTTGCCTTGGCCTTTTCTTTCTTCGATTGGTTTGCCAATGCAATTGTCTTTTGTAATTCTTTTTCTACCACGCATTTTGATGGTTTTGACTTTTCTCCAAAGTGCCTTGTTCTGAAGGTAGCAGTATATCTATCATTGCCAAGTTTGATGATTTTCCTTCGTTTGGCGATCCTAGAATATCGATCGCATTGGTGTGATCCGGAATGATTTGGTGCCGAATTTAAAGGACTTTGTATCTGGATCAAACTTCTTGAGCAGCTTTACTAAGTCGAGGTCCGACTTATTCATGTTATTCATGTCAATTCTTTGGTTGTAAAACAACTCAATCAAGTTCCAGAAAGGCGTTTTCTTGAGCAGCTTTTTCTGTCTTTCATTGAGCTTGTCTTTAACGTCTGTAATGATGTTATTGAAAGCATTGACATTGCACCGAAACTGGACATAGTCCGGGTGCTTCGCTTTCCTATCATAGTTTGGCTTTGATTTTCTCTTTTGATCCATTATTTTGATTCTCGGCTTTTGTTGGCTTTGAGCTTCATTCTTTTGTGGGGACATTTCTTGTGCCATTTGTGATCTGAAACAAGAAGGGATGAACATACTATTGGGACAAGTAGAGATAAACCACAAGGAAGAAATATAAATAGTTGAGCAGAAAATAGAAATAGAAACTGCAATACAATTTGTGGTTCATTGCATTGCATTAACAGAAACTACAATGCAGTTTCTATTTTGTGCAATGCAGTTTGTAGTTCATTGCATTGCATTAATGGAAATTGCAGAAAAAAGAAATACTTGATGCTCTTCCTCTTTTAAAAGGAGCAATCCAAAACACAAAACATCAAATATAATAGAAATATAATAGGAGCCATCCAAAACACAAAATATAATAGAAAATATACATCAACTTGACATGAAATGGAAAGATCCATAAAGTCAAAACAAGAACTACAAACTAAACAGGAAAATGTAGGGCAATTTTCGTTTTCTTCAGTGCAGAAAACAGATATATTTGATGCTTTTTCTCTTTCTTTGGTGATTTTTTGGTTTTGAAACCAAAACCAAAACCCAAAACCTAAACTACATTGTAGAATGAAGAATGAACAATATGTAAAATCTCTAAAATCCTTAATCCCTATAAACAAAGGCAAAACCTAAACCAAGAGTAGTTGTGAATCCAAAGAGTCATCCATTTTTCCAAAGAGAGCATGCATAATGAACAGTAGCTAAAATGTCTAAAATCCTTAATCCCTAAAATCGAAGGCAAATTTGTGTTAGATCGTTGATTTTCTTACGGTTTTTTTTCAAAGAGAATGAGAATCGGCTTCGATCATTGGTGTTAAATCACTGTTGGTGGTTTTTGATCGTGGTTTACCGTGGAACAATCGTCGCTGAACAGCCTCTGAGTTTTTGGGAATAGTGTGAAACTGTGGAAAGGCGGTTTCTAGAGGTGTAGGTCGCGTGAATGGGTTAGCGTTCAATTTGAGTAGATGTCATTTCGGGTTAAGTTTTTGGTGTTTTGATGTTGTTTTGCTGATCCATATATAGCTGTAAGTTTTGGTTTAAAATTAAAATTTGAAATTTGAAAATAATGGGATAATGACATATTTTGTAATTTAGATGGTCTTTAATTATATTATGGTAAAAGTAGGTACTATATTTAGTAAAATCCATTTTAATAAAATATTTAGTAACTTGTGACCCAATCCGTTGCCATCTCTCACCTTAGTGTCTGACTTTGCACTACACACTTGCCCAATTTTAAACCACTCCTTTTTCCTGTCAATCATTTTTTAAATCCAAAAATCATCCTAATATTAATCAACCCAATTTATGTTTTTTAGATACATGTATCTATAACTTACATGAAATGGAAAAACGCATCTTGGCCAACTCTTGCATGCTCTAAATTACTCTCGCCCTTGTGCTTTTCTTTCACTTGAACACTTTTTTCAGCATCCATAACCTGCACAAATCAAGTTCACAACACAATCATGCAATTATCTCTAGTGACGAGAATCTCAATACTAATCCAAATCCCAATAAACCATAAACACGACAAATTACTACACATTACTCATTTGAAATACTTTACACTCCATCACAAAATAAAAACACAACTACATACTGCAATTGCATACAGTGAGCTGGATTTGCACACGAGATATTAATAATTGCACATAGCGATATGCAATTGCATGACACTATTTCAAATGGCATGAACCCATTAATAGCTCCATTACAACCTTGCACAAATAACGTAGACAACCCGCTCATGCATTTCGCTGTGGGGACGGGAATCACAATCCTTCCAATTCCCAATCCCAATCTCAATCAATCCTAAACATTACACATTCCAAACACTTCATACTCCATCACAAAATATCCAAAATTTAATATTCAAAAACACAATCAAACCTGCCTATCACTAAATCACCTTACTTTCTTAATTAAAAAATAAATCTACATACTGCAATTGCAGCAATTGCATACAATGAGCTGGATTTTCACACAGGCATGAATGTGAGAAACCCAGTTAACCTCACGACATTTTGAAGTTACCCATGACTCGCCCCAAGTAATGACCACAATATTTCAATTAACTAAACCTAAAAATAGTTGCTACTTACCTTCAGAACAAGCGAAGACCAGAGGCTTCCACGAGAGGGTGTACGGACGGCAGACGAGGGGAGTGCCGACAAACCAGGACAGGGGGTCCAATTATCAACCCCAAATGCTAAACTCTAAGTTACTGGAAAGCGAAAATAGAGCAGCTCGTTAAGTGCATATCTTTAATTTCATTTATAGCCACATCGTTCAAAATTCACACAAAAGAAAAATAAATTCAACATAACCATCAATTACACATAATGAAAATCAACACACGAACTTACCTTAGATGGAGGAACAGCTAGAGAAACGAAGTGTGTTTGTGGGTTTCGGCTGAAATCTGCTCTTCAGATGGAGAAGACGAAGTGGGGGGAGCTTTATTTCAGGCTGTGGAAATCTGCGCAGCTGTGAAATAGAGCTGTGGCTGTGGAAAGCTGCGGAGGAGGGGATTGAGGAAAGGGAATATGGGTCTAGGTTTTGGAGGCCCTTGAATTTGTTTCCTTATTTTAACCGGTTAACCAAAACAACCGGTTTCAGTTGTTTTTTTTTCAAAAGCCCACGTGACTGGCATGTTGCAGCCGCTGCACCATTGTTGTTTAAAATACGGCTGCATTACATTCTGCAACATCCTTCTTCAAAGTCAATGCCAGCTGGCAGTTTGGCCCATAATCTTTAAAATTAAAGAAAAATAATTTCAAAGTTTCGAATCCTTGTCATCAAGTTAGTTTTATTTTTATTTTTATTTGAAGATACTGATATATAAGCACAAGATGGGTACATTGAGTGCCATGCCAAAAAAATACTGGTAAACTTTATAAAGGGCCCATTCTATAATAATTTGTAACTCTAAGGTGGATTTGTATTAATATTTTGAGAAATTTGCATAAATATTACCTGAATTTTCAATTTTTATCTTTAATTATGTAAAGGGTAATGCTAGCAACCTTCTTCTTTGACCTTTTCTCTTTTCCTTATACGTGTCATTTTCTTTACACTTAAAACAATGTCATTTATACAACAAACAACCTAGCTTTTGTTTTTCTTATTTACCCTTATTTGATGTATTGACTTTACTTTAATTTATTAATTTTTTTTTACAGCTTTCTTAATAACTTCTAACAAATTATTATATTAATTTATTAAATATTAAAATTTAAAATTTAAAAATTTAAAATTTAAAATTAAAAAAAAAAACCTATCTCAAGCCGTCCCCACCTTCTTCCTCAAAGCCCAGCACCTCCATCTTCCCCACCATCTCCTTAGCACCACCCATCTCCACCTCACCCTCTCCTCACCACCTCCCCGTACTCTCTTCCTTCTCTCTCCCTCTTTTTCTCTCTTCCCCCAATCTCTCTTCAAACAAAACCAAGCCCCTGCAAGTTTTGGCTACAGTAAGAAGACCTCAAGGCCACGGCAAGCATTGGCCATTATACTAAATTTGGGTTTGAGGACCATTACCAAGCACCAACAACAGCAGCCCAACCCAAATTTAAAAATCTCACCTTAAAGTTGCAAACTTTAATATGAGAAATAAACAAAATGATTTTGATGGATTTTGATTTTGATTTTAATTTTTTTGTGGGAGATGTCATGTTGTTTTAGGTGTGAAGGTCTAGCTCTCTCAAAATGATAATAGAGGGTTGGATTTGGGGCTGCAAGTCTGTGATTATTCGAAGAGAGAGAGAATTGGAAAAAAATTTGAATGAATTGAAGTAAACATTAAAGTCAATACAAAAATAAGGGTAAATATGGAAAACAAAAAGTAGGTTGTTTGATGTAAAGAAAATGACACATGTCATGAGGAAAATGGAGAAGGTCTAAATGAGAAGGTTAGAGAGAAGGTTGTTAGCATTCCCCTTACCTAAATTATATAAAGTGTTGCAATTCATCATATACGCCTAACTCCGTTAAAATTTATGTTAAGTTTCAGGGATTTTTCATCAATTCACTATAGAGAATAATCGTCCTCCTAAGAATCCAACCTGAATGCATCAAATTAACATATCTACAAGGAATTTCAAGTAACACTGCAGTTCCACTATTGGGATCAACAACCACACATGTCCATGCATCTCTGTGGTTGCCAAGCAGCACAAGCACATGAGGAAATGAATAAAATACATATATACTGCCCAAAAACTACAACCATTAGGCTACTCTGATCCACACTCCAAAAAATGCAGGCAAGAGACTTAGTTAAGCAAATTCTCCTGTTGTCAACACCCATAAAATGATATGCAAAATAGATACCGTCAACGGAACACATTTGGGGGTGTTAGCCAAAGGCCCTCCAATGTCTAAGTCAGTAAAATGGTCTCGGGAAGATGCATAAATAATTGAAAGGATAAAGCTTTCTCTACGGGAAGAGAGATAGTTAAAAAGTATTTGCCAAAGGTCTTCCGATCCCTAAACCTTTCACCAATAATTAAAGAGTATTTGCTTTTGGTAGGAGAAGGATCGTTCTATTTCATGAATTTCTCTAAGAGTAATTTGGGGTAGGAGAAGCGGGAAGGACACGATGAAGGAGAAGAAGACATTGAGACTTCTTTTTTATTTATTTCTATTTTAGTAAATTTAGGTTTTAGCTACAAAAAAACTTTTACTTTTAGAAAAAAGCCAAAATTTTTCCAAAAAAGACAGAAAAACCTCTCAACTTTCAAACCAAAGACATGCAAATGTAAGAGATTCCTTATGTTAACTTCTCTTAATTTCAGTTATCAAAACCTTAATTCAAGATAAGGGTATAATACGAAAGAGAAAGAACAAAAATGAACAAAAATGATTAAAAAGTATTAAAAAACAAAGGGAGGGTAAGTGGACAAAAATGAAATGGGAAAAATCAGCTCCCTTTTTTATTTATTTTTATTTATTTATATGGAAGTCATGATTCTAAAGTTTTTTTACTGTGCAATTCTAAAGTAAATTAACCAGTTGATATATTTTGTATTCAAATGTTTAACCTGAGAGGTTGTCTCCTACTTGTGGTAATATGAGCTATAATTTAGACGTGGGCCAGCAAGTTTCGATATATTTATTAAAAAGTGGTGGAAATCGACAAGACTCTCCCAGCCACCAAAGGCAAATGAGGGCTTACAAATAACAAGCTTCATTTCAGCACATACATATCATTTGCCTTGGCAATGAAAGATTTGTTGGTTTAAGCTCTGGGATAATTTGGGCTTTTTGGTTAACAAGCAAGTCCCAAGCTTTTGTTTTTGGTGGATGCGCAAGTTCACCTTATTTTACTCTCACCATTTGCTAAAATGAGTTTAACGAGTTGGCAAGATTCATGCTCTCAGTTACTCTTCTTTTCTCCTTGAAGTGTTGGTGTACTTGTGATTGAAATTGAATTAAAATTTATTTTTGGTTCATTGATCGATGTTTGGATCAAGTTAATTTGGTTATTCTAAAATCATATAGTTGAGATAAATTACTTCTTTTCGAAATCGATATGGTGAGGCTATGAAAATAAAAGAGTTCGTGGATGGTTTTGGTAGAGCTGTACGGAGTATGAGAAAACACTAATAAGTACCAAAAAAACTAATGACATGCACATTTAATTACACAGTTACAACAGGGATATAAGAAAACATTGATTGGATTGTTCGAGTAAATAGTGCAATGTTTGTATGGAAAAAAAAAAAAGTTTCACATGCAATGGTAGGTTTGAAAGTATGTCTTTGACAGTGAAAAAAGTTGCCACAAATAAACAGAGAATGTGCAATTAAATATATTCTTTGTGAACTCATTGTTTAGTCTCTTGTGCCATATCCCTCCTTGTGCTTAAACCTTTTTCTTATCTTGTTTTTTTTTTTCTTTCTAGGTTCCTGGTCAGACTTCGTTCATGAATTTTTGGTCCTTAAAATTAGTTTTGGTTGGATTCTCTTATTCCTTTTGTTTTATTTGGCATTTGGTTTGGCAAGACATTTCTATATAATGAAATTTCCCATTTGGACCAAGAATTTACACACCTGGATCATTCTTATTCATGCATACTTGTAATTTCTAGACCTTCATTCCCAATTTCTGATCTTTTGTTTTAAGGCAGGTAATGGTGGTTATAATTATTTTGTACCGTTTATACCCTCTTTTGGACATGAAGCATCACATCTTCTCTCAAACTACAGTGCAAGTATCAAATTTTCTCGAACTTCATACAATTGAGTTTGTGGGATTAGTTAAACTTAAAAGACAATTTTTAAACTTGTCATGATGTAATAGAATCATTTTGAGCAATATTAACTTAAGTATATTAGCCTAATCTTCAGTTTTGCTTCTATATATTAGTTTCTTTTGTAGAGTTAAAATGATGGGATATATGTATAATTTTTGTATAAAAATAAACATTTCAACTATGTCTGATTTGTGTCATGAAAAATAATTCAATGACGTCTTATGAACGTCGTTAAGTTCAATGACGTGTTCTCTGCATCATGTAAAGTCCTAAAAGACAACGTCAAATAAAACGTCGTACTCTTCATGACGCCTAATTGACATAATCAAAACCTCATCCATGACATCGAGCTCGCGCCATGGAAAGAAGAGGATGACATGCGATCAGCGTCATTGAAACCTCATTCCATGATGCAGAATAGATGTCATGTTTTGAAAAAGTTTACACGACACGCCATCCGTGTCGTTGAAACACCATTTCATGACGTGAAACAAACGTCGTGTTTTGAAAAAGTTTCCAAGACACTTTATGGGCGTCATTGAAACCTCATTTCATGACGCATAACAAAAAGTCGTGTTTACAAAAAGTTTCCATGACCGCCCTTTTCGACGGCGCGGGTTATGACTTCCATATAGCCATATGCATCATGTAAAGTCCTAAAAGACGACGTCAAATAAAACGTCATACTCTTCATGACGCCTAATTGACATCATCAAAACCTCATCCATGACATTGAGCTCGCGCCATGGAAAGAAGAAGATGACATGTGATCAGCGTCGTTGAAACCTCATTCCATGACGCATAATAGATGTCATGTTTTGAAAAAGTTTCCACGACACGCCATCCATGTTGTTGAAACACCATTCCATGACGCGAAACAAACATCGTGTTTTGAAAAAGTTTCCAAGACACTCTGTGTGTCATTGAAACCCCATTTCATGACGCAGAACAAAAGTTGTGTTTTTAAAAAGTTCCCATGACCCCCCTTTTCGACGATGCGGGTTATGACTTCCTCCCATATATCCATACGTCGTCAACATTCAAATGGCTCTTCATTCTACACGTCTTTACTTTTGAATTAATTTTCATCGCTTTCGTATTGAAATGTGTTATTGACTGGTCTATCATAGAAGTTAAACCAATAAAATAATAATATATATATATATATATATATATATATATATATATAAGCGATGAAGCAGAGTTGATGATGCAAGAAAAACTATGATAGACTTTGCTTCTGTAGTTCAACTTTTTGCTTCTTGATAGGTCTATCATAGGTCTATCATAGAAGTTATTGATGCAGTTTTTCTTGTTCCTTGAAAAGAAGCAAAGTTGAAATAAAGACGCAACGTTGCCAGACGACACTACCAACTGCATAGTTTCATTTTAACGTGTACAATTCATTGGACTTTTCATTGCGAGTTTTTGACTTCTTTTATCAAACCCTATCTTCAAAAATGTGCCTAATTCTGCGGCCTTGGGTAAATGAAGACTCGGGGTCCTTAATTAAAATTAAAATCAAACTCCATCTCTCTAATTTTGATCTCCTTGGCCTATATATATATGTAACAAGGCCTTGAAGATCTATGTCATTTTCCGTGGGGAGTTCGTGGCATTAGATAACCAGAAGTAATAATTTGATCTAAGGTAAATCCTAACTCACATTATATATGCATGGAGTTCTTTCAATCATCGATAGACATGGTGGTATTTTTCATTGCAAGTATTACTCATAATTTTTTTTAAATGATTGAACATTTGTAAGTTCTTCTAAACATACAAAACAAATTCTTATGTAGGAATGTGCATGCACATAAGGTTTTCTTTGTTTTTATTTTATAATTTTTTTTTGTTTCCGTATGTTTGAGACACATAAATTGAAGTACAACGGTATTTGATTATGATTTCGGTGGCTGGTGTTTCCATGTAGCTAACCTGTGTTATCGGGCTCCTGGTTCATGAAGAATTTACTTTGGCTAATTCAATTTGATTGTTGATATCATAATGTTCAATTATGGGATGGAGTGATTGAAAGGAAATGATTAATTTGGATTTTATAACAAAGTTCAAATTAAAAAAAATAAAATGTTAGACTGATGTTTTTTGTTTTTCAATTTCAAATTATTATCGCTAATTTTGAAGTGCCCCTCTGGGGTCTATAGTGTTACAATCTAGAAACTCCATGCATGGGAAGAAAAGAAGAAGAAAAGGAGGACTTTTTTTGTTAACTGCCACTTGAAAAATCTGTTGAAAATGCTTTTGAATTTTTCAGGAGAAAAAACGTCAGCCATGGAAAAGTCAAGAATTGGTGTTGTATTATTTCTTTTGTACCTGTCTGTCTTCTATCCTCAATCTAAGGTTCAATCATTCGCCACTTCATCTGATCATGGTAAGTTTTTAACGAACACTTGACTTTGATAAATACTCGTATCATACATGCACTTAAGTTTTTTTTTTTTTTTTTTCAAAATATTTTCGTTCTATGTATGCATATCAAATACTCAGAAAAATACAAATTTTTATTACGTGTATTTTTTATAATTTTTTTTAATAATACATGAAAAATTCATGTATTTCACATATTATTGAATATAAATAACATACATTAATAAATTGAAATAAATAATAAATGAAATTTTCACCGTATTTTTGAAAGTTTTTCCCGTCCGGTTATATACTAACTATTCTCAAGGGTATCACTCTAATTCTTCAAAAAAAAAAAAAACCATCATAACAAACAGTTCTCCTGAGACAATCATTTACTTCCATCTCTTCATATTTTGCAGATTTAAGCTACATGAAATTTGTCTATGATTCCACTGATCTGCCATTAGAAGAAGTGTACGACTACATTGTAGTTGGAGGGGGTACAGCAGGCTGCCCATTAGCAGCAACTTTATCAGAAAAGTACTCGGTGCTCCTGCTAGAAAAGGGCAGTGTTCCAAGTGCATATCCAAGTGTTTTGAGTCAAGATGAGATTCTTACAACTCTCATGCTAGAAGACGATGGAAAGACGCCAGCTGAAAGGTTCACATCCGAAGATGGTGTGGCCAATGTAAGAGGCAGGATTCTTGGTGGGTCAAGCATGATCAACTTTGGTTTCTACTCTAGAGCCGATAAAGATTTTTATGGAAACTCAGGAATTGAATGGGACATGGATTTGGTTCGCAAGGCCTATCAATGGGTTGAAAATACTATCATATCCCCCCCGAATGTGTCACGTTGGCAATCTGTTGTGCAGGAAGGTTTGTTAGAGGCTGGTGTTCGTCCAGACAACGGATATAATTTAAATCACATTCCAGGAACTAAGGTCTCGGGTACTTATTTCGACAATCAGGGAAGGAGACATGGAGCTGTGGAATTGCTTAATCTAGGAAACCCAAAGAACTTGCGAGTTGCAGTTCATGCCACGGTAGAGAGAATCGTATTCTCTTCCAACGCGCCAAGTATATTTCATATATTTGCATCTTTTACTTTAATTTCTTTGTTAATCGAGCAGGATATTCGAACATTGACAGGAGAAATACCATTAGATTAAGAGTTAATTGATATCTTCAGTTTTCAATAATTCGATAATAACTACAATCTGTTCTAACCATGCAGATTTGTCTGCTAGAGGAATCGTGTATAGTGATTCTAAAGGGAGGTCACATAAGGCCTTCATACGTGGTAAGGGAGAGGTTATATTGAGTGCCGGGGCAATTGGAAGCACTCAACTCCTGCTACTTAGTGGTGTTGGCCCAGAGTCCTACCTTTCATCTATCAAAATCCCAGTTGTTCACCCTGAGCCTTACATTGGACAGTTTATGAGTGATAATCCTCGTAATTACATCACAATTTTGCCTCCATTTCAACTGGAGTCCTCTAGTGTACAGATCGTTGGCATCACAAGCGATTTCTTCATAGAGACTTTCTCTGGGTTGCCATTTTCTACTCCACCCTTTAGTATTTTTCCTGATCCTTCTTTCTCCGCAAAGATAAATTCAACTTACGGGCAAATTATCTACAAAGATCCAGGACCCTTGTCCTATGGTTCGCTTAGGCTGCGGTCGTCCTATGATGTCAAAGTTGGTCCAAATGTCCGCTTCAACTACTTCTCAAATCCGCTGGATCTTGCTCGTTGTGTTAATGCCACAAGGAAGGTTGGTGATTTATTAAGCACAAATTCGTTGAAACCATTTAAGGCTCAAGATTTGCCGGGTATAGATGGTTTCAACTTTTTCGGACCACCATTACCAATGAACCTTACAGATACCGCATCCGTGGAAACATTTTGTCGAGACACAGTAGCCACATTTTGGCACTACCATGGGGGATGCCTTGTGGGAAAGGTGGTTGATGGGGATTTACGAGTCAAGGGGATCAATGCCTTACGTGTTGTTGATGGATCCACATTCAAGTTCTCACCAGGGACCAATCCTTCGGCCACCGTTATGATGTTAGGAAGGTATGTTATCCATACTTAATAATTTATTTAAGCATTTATTTGGATGGAATGATCAACTATTTATCTGAATATATCAAGATAACTCCTCCGGAACAGAAATGATGAAATCTGATAAGCTGCTATTCTTTTTCCCTTCAATTTTTGTGCTTTGGGCAGGTATATTGGCGTTAAGATGCTGAAAGAAAGATAAGCTTGCAAGGCGTGTTATTCACCATGCCCTACTGATAAGGTGGAAGATTAATAAGACCAATTGTGTAGTGTTTTCCTACTGAATAAGGTGGAAGATTAATAAAACCATACAATAATTTCACCATTATATATAGATAAGCTTGTGCAGTGTTTTCTTACTGAAAGAAAAGATAAGCTTGTGTGGTGTTTTCTTACTGAATAAGTTGATGATTTGTACCATACAATAATTTCACCATTATATATAGTTATATTTACTTGTATCATTTGCGTTATCGAATTAATTACTGGAATAAACATACAGGTACATGATTCTAAAGTTGATTAAAAAGAAAGAGAAAGAACAAAAAGGAACAAAATTGATTAAAAAGTATTTAAAAATAAAAGAGAGTTTCTAGTTTTTATTTTTATACACAAGTCATGATTCTAAAGTTTTTTTTACTGCAATTTGAGATATAGACCAACCAAGCAAGTATTTCCACATTTAACTAAAATTTCAGTCAAGTCAAAATTTCTCCCAAGATGGGGTCCCAAGATGCGCGTAGTTTATTTAACTACATTGATCAACATATATTTCCTAACCATAGCTATTTTCATGTCACAACTTAAAAGATGAAACTCAAACAAGCTCATCATCATGTTCTTGTTTTGAAATTTTATAGTAAATTAACCAATTGATATATTTTGTATGCAAGTGTTTAACCTGAGAGGTTATCTCCTAATTTTATTTTTCATCATCAAGCAACAGTTTATTTACAATAGCGTGGCCAATTTGCTTTTGGTGGATTAAATGTGTAATGGGGAACAGAAAGGTTGACAATATTTCTTGTCAATTATTCAGCAAGTTTGATATGTGAGCTATAATTTAAACATAGGCCAGGAAGTTTCGATATATTTATTAAAGGCAAATGAGGGCTTATAAATAAAAAGCTTCATTTCAGCATATACATATCATTTGCCTTGGCAATGAAAGATTTGTTCTAAAAGCTCACAGTTTCTTTTGTGCTTTCTTCGGTCAGGTACATATCCGACTTATTTTCAATATTCTTGCGCAAATTTTACTTATACTTGGATTTTCTTTACTTTTATTGTTGTTTTAGTTTTGTCTAATTTCTACGTACTTTACATAGCTTTGTACTCCTTGTGTTGTCTAGTAAAAAACTGTGAATGTTAGCTGGAAACTAAAGCTCACTTCTAGCTCTTAGTTTAGTGGCATTTTTCTTCTTTTAAAAGAGATACTCAATTTATATTCCAGCCACCTCCCTATTAATTTAACAATAATGCTATTTGTACCATATTTATTGATCATATTATTGTCCACCTCTCTAATAAGGTAAAACAACTTGGAGTCCTTGAAATAATGAAATGTCTCATAAGCAATTAAGGTAAACGCAACCCCTTTCTATGTGCTTATGATATAGAACCCAATGAAGGCCAGGTAGGAGCAAGGGTGGCCCTTAGGATGGGCAAGTGGTGCCACTGTACAAGGGAGGGGGAGACTTTGGAAAAACACAAAGGAGAGAGAAATTTTGTAAAAGAAGCCAAAATGGACAAAATTGCCCTTATTTATTTTTGGATTTCCTAAGGAATCCTTTACATTTGCATGTCTTTGATTTGAAAGTTGAGAGATTTTTCTGTCTTTTTTGAAAAAGCTTTGGCTTTTTCCAAAAGTGAAAGTTTTTTTATGGCTAAAACTTAAATTTACTTATTGGTTTTACGTGTGTATATAAATATACACAGAGACTTTCCATTGAGGGATCCCTCAAATAAGCTAATTTGAGAGACGCCCCTTGTAGGGCCAACTCCGAATTGTATTTTACTAATCTAAACCATACATTTTGTAGATACTCATTCAAAGATTTTCTTTACAAAAAATCACTTGAGTCCGATATCATTTGACTACTCAATTGAGTTATTGAAATTTTAGTACTTTTTTTGAAGCACCATGTTTATTAATTTTGTAAGACACAATTAGATGTCGAAATAGTTTCTGATTTATCTATTTTTTTGTAAGAATGATCTATGAATGGAACCTGAAAAATAGATGATTTGGACCATTGAAAGGGTACCCTAAAGGGCGTCCATCAAATAGAATTATTCGAGGAATCCCTCAATAGAAGGGGTATATATATATCCGTGGCACTACGTTTTTGACACAAATTTTGGGCCATTGGATTACTCCATTTTCAATGGTTGAGATTAAATATTACATGGCAAGTACTTTTTTTTTTTTAAAATAGACAATCATTAATTTTATTTTCTCTCTCATAAAAATAAAAGAAATTTTTTCTCTCTCCAACCTTTTTGCTGGAAGACGTAATCTCTCTTGCCTCTTTAATCTCAAATATTTATTAAGGTCTAATAAATAAAGAATCTCACCAAAAACTAAATGCTCAAACCACAATCCCACATTCTCTCTCTCTCTCTCTCTCTCTCTCCTCTCTCTAACAATTTTTGCCTTCTTCGTCGGGAAGAAAGCTTTGCTACAGTTGATACTTCAATTTTTGATTTTCTTCATCATCTTTGGTTTATTTTTATTTTATTTTTTATTGGAATTAAACTAGGACCTCTAGATTAGGAATTTAAAGAATTAATAGTTTCCAAGGGGATTAAGTGTATTTCTTAGGTATCTATGAGTAAGCTATATTCATTTCAATTTGTTTCAAATTTTTGGTAGGATTTCTTATTTTGAGGATTTGATTTAGGGATTTTAATCTTCTCATATATGAAAAATTTGACTATTACTGGTTTTTTTTTTTTTTTTTCGATTCATAGGGAGAGAATACAAAGAGAAAATTTGATGCCACACCACTTTCTTCAACCTCCTCCCTCTTTGGGGTTGGTTTTAGAAAAAGATGGATTACCTGTGGATTGATATATGGAATTACAGTTTATGAATTGTTTTTTTCTTTCTTCTAGCTGGTGTCTTTGTTGGGCTGTCCAAAATGTGTTTCTTCAAATGGCCTCAACACCCTAGGTTGTACTCTGCACAGAGAGGGAGAGAGGTGTGGGAATGTGGGATTGTAGTTTGGGCATTTAGTTTTTGGTGAGATTCTTTATTTATTAGACCTTAATAAATATTTGAGATTAAAGAGGCAAGAGAGATTACATCTTCCAGCAAAAAGGTTGGAGATAGAAAAAATTTCTTTTATTTTTATGAGAGAGAAAATAAAATTAATGATTGTCTATTTAAAAATTAAAAAATAAAACTACTTGCTATGTAATATTTAATCTCAACCATTGAAAGTTGAGTAATCTAATGACCCAAAATTTGTGTAAAAAACGTAGTGCCACGTATCCGCCCATTATATATATATATATATATATATATAGTTCCCTTCTATTGAGTGACGCCCTTTAGGGTACCCTACAATTTTTTTTCCAATGATCCAAACTATTTATTTTTTAGGTCTTCATTCATAGATCATCCTTACAAAAAATTAGACAAATCGGAAACCGTTTCTACATCCAATTGTGTCTCACAAAATCAATGAACACGGTGCTTCAAGAAAGTACTAAAATTTCAATAACTTAATTGAATGGTCAATTGATATCGGATTCAAGTGATTTTTTGTAGAGATGATCTTTGCATGTGTATCTACAAAATAGACGGTTTGGATTAATGAAATACAATCCGAAGTGGACCCTACAACAAGGGGTGTCCCTCAACGTAGTGCCACGAATCCGCCATATATATATATATATATATATATATATATATATATATATAGTTTCCATTGAGGATCCTCAAATAAGCTTATTTAAGGGACACCCCTTGTAGGCCCCACTCCGGATTGTATTTCACTAATCCAAACCGTCTATTTTGTAGATACTCATTCAAAGATCATCTCTACAAAAAATCACTTGAATCCGATATCATTTGACCACTCAATTGAGTTATTGAAATTTTAGTACTTTCTTGAAGCACCGTGTTCATTGATTTTGTAAAACACAATTGGATGTCGAAACCTTTTCTAATTTGTCTAATTTTTTGTAAGAATGATCTATGAATGAATACCTAAAAAATGGATGGTTTGGATCATTGGGAAAAAAATTGTAGAGTACCCTAATGGACGTCCCTCAAATAAAATTATTTGAGGAATCCCTCAATAGAAGGGGACTATATATATATATATATATATACACATGTAATTATGTATATACATGTAAGCGCACAACATAAGTACACGATTGTGTCCCAATTGTGTGATTTTCTTTTTACTTATTTTTTCAAAATAACAAACATTTCTTCATGAAATGGCACTAAGGAGCATTACCCATGACCAATCAAATAACTTTACCATACAATACCACTAGGCTGTGCATTATCCCATGACCAATCAAACAACTTTACCATACAATACCATTAGGCTGTGCGTGACTTTATAAAAAATAATTGTGTTCATTATTTTTATTGGTTTATGGCAATAATTTTTTTATATAGTATTCTTATGTTAGATGACGTGAGGCTCCAATTTAAATTTCGCACAGGACTCAAATTTTTAAGGCCGACCCTGAGTACGGGTCCATTACCTCACTCAACAATGTTTTACTTTTTATTTTCCTTGGTAATATTCTAATTAAGGAAAGTGTCATTACCCGCGACTGCTTTCTTGTTCTCCGTTTGTGACCCGTATATTAAAGGAAATTAACTGAATAAAACAAAACATATATTTTTAGTTAGTATTTTGCTTACTTTATAAGGGGTTTTTTTTTTGAGGGGGTGGGAGAAGGAGCTCACTCTATAAGGTTACTTCATGCAATAGCCAAATAAAAAAAGTTAGTTAATGCTCTTTCTTTGTAACAACATTTATTGCACAGAAATTTGTAATTATGTGAAGATGATTGATAAAGAATTTCTTAAAGAAAATCCAAGTCCAGCTTTATTTAAAAAATAATAATCCTGAGTTCACCATTGAATTCACTGCAGGTTGTAAAGATGGACCCAAAGTATCTTAATTTTTTTTTTCCTTTGAAATGGACTCAGATAAATTATACATCTTACCAATTAAGCAAAAGTAACAACATGTATTTCAAGATATATATATATATATATATATATATCTGTCAAGCCCTTTGTGAACCTGTCGAGCCCTTCCAGCAATGCTCAAACGCGGCTTGAGTGGTTAAAATTCTAGAAGTGATGGTTTCGAACTCCCATGATCCCTTGTTGTTTATACTATTGCTTATACTACAAAAGGAAAAAAAAGCCACTCAAACAACACAATAATGAAGACAAGTACCATATTATAACACTGATAACACCTTAAGTAGAAACTTTCATCTACAAATAGCCATGAAACTCTCTTAGTTATTCAGGGGAAAAAGTTACTTCATTTGGCCTTCAGAACATGGAGAAATCAACAATTGCTGCTATACTGCTTCTACATCTCTCTATTTTTCAGTCTCAATCAGCGGTTCATTCCTTGGCTACTCCATCTGATAATGGTAAATTAGTTTATCGTTCATTTTTATTATTAAAGGTCACTGGCCGTTGGATATAATTAAGGACGTGAAAAATAAAAAATAAAAAATATATATAAGAAACAACGTAGAAGCAGATGGATATATGCTTCTGTTGATCTTGTTGTTGGATATAATTTAGGTTTTCTTCATCTATTCGAACTTTGCAGACTTTAGCTACATGGAATTTGTGTCCAATGCCACGGATCTACCGTTGGAAGAGGAATATATATGACTACATTATCGTAGGAGGAGGACCAGCAGGCTGCCCATTGGCAGCAACATTATCAGCAAACCACTCAGTCCTTGTCGTCGAAAGGGGCAGCGTTCCGATCGAATATCCAAGTGTTTTAAGTGAAGAAGGGTTTGTGACCAATCTCATGCAAGAAGATGATGGTAAGACACCAGCTCAAAAGTTCACGTCCGACGATGGTGTTTCTAATGCAAGAGGCAGAGTCTTAGGTGGGTCAAGCATGATCAATGCCGGTTTCTACTCGAGAGCTGAAAAGGAATTCTATGCGCAATCAGGAATTGAATGGGACATGGCTTTGGTTGATAAGGCCTATAGGTGGGTGGAAGACACTATTGTGTTCCAGCCGAAATTGGAAACTTGGCAATCTGTTGTAAAAGAAGCATTGTTGGAGGCTGGCGTGGGTCCAGACAATGGATTTAGTTTGGATCACATCAAGGGAACTAAAGTTGGGGGATCAATTTTCGACGATCATGGAAGGAGACAGGGAGCTGTGGAACTGCTTAATAGAGGAGAGCCAAAGAACTTGCGAGTTGCAGTTCATGCCACAGTAGAGAGGATCATCTTCTCTTCCAATTCAATAAGGATATATGATGCACTTGTAGGGTTAGCAATAATATATATGTTCCATTCACAGTGTTTGATGTTAACTATAGGGAACTGTTATTCACACTCCAGAAAAGTCATCATGCAATACATCCTCATGGATCACTCACTCATTCTTTGAATTTGTATAAAACTAGTGCATGATGTCTTTTTGGGAGTCTGAATAACAACTCACTAATTATAAGCTACTATCTAACGCAGGTTTGTCAGCTATAGGAATCAAGTATAGTGATTCTAACGGGAAGACTCATTGGGTATATGTACATAATAAGGGAGAGGTTATATTGAGTGCTGGAGCAATCGGAAGCCCTCAACTTCTGCTACTTAGTGGTGTTGGTCCAGGGTCCGATCTTTCATCGTTGAAGATCTCAGTTATCCATCCTCAACCGAATATTGGACAGTTTGTGTATGATAATCCTCGGAATTTCATTAACATTTCGCCCCCATCTCCACTGGATCTGTCAAGTCGACAGATAGTTGGAATTACAAGTGATTTCTACCTAGAGGCCCTTTCTTATAACATGCCAGCTAACCCCAAATACTTGATTTTGGCAAACATTGCTGCAAAAGTACCCGGACCTTTGTCTATGGTTCCCTTCGCCTGCAATCATCTTTTGACGTGAAAATTGGTCCAAATGTCAGCTTCAACTATTTTACACATCCGATGGACCTTGCTTGTTGTGTTAGTGGCATGAGGAAGCTTCGTGATTTATTGAAGACAGATTCATTAGAACCATTCAAGACTAATTCTTCGTCTGGTACAGAAGGTTTCAAGTTTTATGGACCATCTTTACCAGTAAATCAGACAGATAATGCATCATTTGAAACATTTTGTCGAAGCACCGTAGCTACATTTTGGCATTACCATGGCGGATGCTTGGTGGGGAAGGTGGTTGATGGACGTTTGCGGGTCATGGGGATCAATGCATTACGTGTTGTTGATGGATCCACATTCAATTTCTCACCAGGAACCAATCCTCAGGCCACTCTAATGATGTTAGGCAGGTAAGTTATGCACACTTAAATATACAAGAAATTCTTGATAATTAGTTGGTTGCATGGCTTTGTTATAAACTATGTGACATGTGTTAGAGTAGGATTGTGACACTTGGCGTAAGATTAGAGGTTGTGATGGTTAGTTAGTTAAGATGGTTGTGTATAAGTAGTGTATTCTGAATTACCTATTCATTAAGAAAAGAAAGTTCATTTTCTGTGCTCTCTCTCTCTCTCTATTCCAGATATCTCATTATCTCTCTCTCTAGAAATCATTCTTCATAGTTCTTCTTTTGATATTGGTTAACATGGTATCAATCGCCATTACCGCTCACGCAGATTCTTCGATCCAGCTTCTTGCTTCCGCTATCTCTGTCTTCGATTTGATCTTCGGCTACCTCTGATCTCTTTGTTTCTTGCTTCTTCACGATTTCTGTGTCTTCTCGAATAATTGTAATTTCTAGGGTTTGTTGATTCGATCTCGAAGTGTGATTGCTTCTTCTTCTTCTCCTCTCTTGGCATTGTGCCGCTCAAGTGTTTGTGATAAGTTCTCAGTGAATTGCTTAGTTCTATACTGCAACAATGGTGACTGCTGCACAACTTCAGATTTTGCAATCTCCGATCACGGCTCTTATTTCTACGATTTCAACGTTTGTGAACGTGAAATTGGACGACTCGACTACCTGAATTGGCATTGTCAGATGCAATTGTTGCTGGAGAGCAATGAAATCATCGGATTTGTTGATGGCTCTCATCCTTGCCCTCCTACTATTGCCTCTGGTGAATCTGGTATAAATTCTTCTAACACTTCCTCTGCTATGTTGATATGGAAAATGCATGATCAGGCTGTTATGCAACTTCTTACTGCAACCTTGTCTCCAGTGGCTATGTCTTGTGCGATTGGTAGTAATAGCTCTAGAGATCTTTGGATTCTTTTAAGAGAACAATTTTCCACTGTGTCAAGGACTAGCATTTTCCAAATGAAGTCTAATTTGCAGAATATCCGAAAAGGATCTGATACTATCAGTCAATATCTTCTCAAAATAAAAGAGGCTAGAGATTATTTGGCAGTTGCAGGGGTATATTTTGCTGATGAGGATATTGTGATTCTAGCTTTGAATGGCCTCCCTCCTGAATATAATACATTTCAATGTATGGTTCGGGGTAGGGAAAGTGTTATTACTCTGAAAGAGTTTCGCTCTCGCCAGTTACTTGTCTGAAGAGCATATTGTGAAGAACCTCACCTGTTGCCCCATCATATCTTACTGCTATGGCTGCTACTTCCAAGCCTACTGTCTCATCTGCGCTACCTCTTCAGCAGTCTAATGGAGCTCATGGCCAGTCTTTATATGTTAATGGCGGCTATAAAACTTTTCATAGAAACAGGGGAAAGGGCAAGTTTAATCAAGGTCAGCGACCGTTTAATCTGAGACCATAGTTTTATACTCAAACCCATGTGTTGCCTATACCAACTCCAGGTGTTATTGGTCAATTTCCCACTTCTTAGTATACATCTCCATCAGCACCACTTGTTCCTACTTGTCAATTGTGCAACAATTAAGGTCACACTGCTCCATTCTGTGGGTCTAATCCTCCTGAGAGGTCCAAGTGTCATATTTGTGGTAAAACAAATCACACCACGTGGTACTGCTTTTATAATGATAACGGTTCGAACTTTATTGGTGCTGGAATTTATTCCCAGGTTCCTCGGATGCCTTCTTCCTCACTTGGATACTCTTCGACTCAGTCTCATCACTCTCAACAATCCCCAATGCAAGCTATGCATACTGTTATGCAACCATCTCAGTCATCCTCATCTCCGAGTCTCCCTCAAGTATGGCTTCCTGATTCTGGGCCCTCCAATCACATGACTGCAGACTTATCCACTTTTATCTTTGGCTACACCTTATCCCACAAATGAAACAGTTCAAACTGCTAATGGTGAAGGTTTGTCGGTATCATATGTTGGTAACTCTATTATTCCTACAAGTGTAAAGCCAATCAACTTGAATTCGGTTCTATATGTTCCAAAGTTGACTCAAAATTTGTTGTCAGTACATCGGCTTTGTTTGGACAACAACTGTTGGTTAATTTTTTATGCTTTTTGTTTTTGGATTCAGGACAAAGCCACAGGGAGGATTCTTTACAAAGGGCTGTGCAGTAATGGACTATACCCCATTCCTCTTGCATCTTCTCATTCTGTTCTCACAACCACCAAACTTCAACCTCGAGCATATCTTGGTCAGCTAGTCTTCTCTTCTACTTGGCATCATAGACTAGGTCATCCTACAAATAAAATTGTTACATTGATGTTACAAAAAGCACATACATAATGTAAACCAGTTTCTTCAGCTGTCATGTGTCATAGTTGTCTTCAGGGCAAGTTTTGTAAACTTCCCTTTTCCCACAGTGTCCACAAGTCTGTCAAACCTTTTCATATCATCCATAGTGACCTTTGGGGTCCCTCTCCTTGTATTTCCGTTGATGGATACAGGTATTATGTGATTTTTGTGGATGAATGTACACGCATTGTTAGCTTTTTCCCCTAATCAATATAAGTTACATGTATTCTGTATTTGTTACCTTCTACAAATATGTTCAAACTCAATTTCAACTTCCATTCAGATTCTTCAAAGTGATTTTTTTGGGGGAAGAGTATGTTAGCAAACAGTTTCAAGCTTTTCTTGCTGATAAGGGTATCATTCATCAAAAGTCATGTCCATACACACCTGAATAAAATGGGCTCACTGAACGAAAACATAGACATCTTATCGAAACCACCATCACCTTATTACAACATGCCACCCTACCATCTTCTTTCTGGATGTATGCTGTCCAAACTGCATCCTACTTGATTAATAGAATGCCTACATCCATCTTACATGATAAATCCCCCTTTGAAGTTTTGTTTGGAAATATTCCAGCCATTTCTCATCTACGAATATTTGGTTGTGCTTGTTATCCCTTGTTAAAACCTTATCTTACCAACAAACTTCAACCAAAAACCATTAAGTGTGTCTTTTTGGGATATGCTTCTCAGTATAAAGGATATATATGTTATGATGTGTCTGGGAAACGTATATATATCTAGACATGTTGTTTTTGATGAACATGATTTTCCATATCCAGACTTAGTGACACATTCAAAGGTATTCATTCCATCTCTTACTCTACCATGTCCATCTTCTCCTTTACCTGTTGTCACCAATAACAATATTGTTGCATTGCCTACATCTCATGACACTACTGCATCAGATACATTCATTTCACCTAGCAATACTTCTACTTCATCCTCTTCACCATCACCTCTGTCCATTACTGGTGCATCTCCATCTTTATCATCAATTCTTGTGGTACCTGAGTCCAATGTCAAGCCCTGTCAACTGACACTTTACCAGTGGCTGACTCTTTTCAACCTGAATCCATACAAGTTGTTCTTGAGGTTCCTCCTATGAATCTGCATCCCATGCAAACTCGAAGTAAAAGTGGCATTGTGAAGAAGAAGGTTTTTCTAACAACTCTACAAGAGTCTGGGGGTGTTGATTTATCCTTAATTGAGCCTGCCACTTACAAGTCGGCTTTAAAAGTGCCTATTTGGTTGACTGCTATGAAAGAGGAAGTCGATGCTCTTCATTCTCAGGGGACCTGGAGTTTGGTGCCATTACCTCCTAACAAGAATCTAGTGGGATGTAAGTGGATTTTTAAGATTAAAAAACATGCAGATGGGTCTATTGCACGACATAAGGCTCGATTAGTTGCTAAAGGGTTCACTCAAGAACCAGGTCAAGATTATGGGGAAACTTTCAGTCCTGTCGTTAAACCAATAACAGTGCGGATTGTCTTAGCTCTTGCTGCACATTTTGGTTGGCAGTTATGCCAACTCGATGTCAAGAATGCTTTTTTGCATGGAATTCTCCAAGAAGAGGCGTACATGGCTCAACCTCCTGGATTTGAGGATTCTCATCATCCAACTTTAGTTTGCAAACTTCATAAATCTTTATATGGGTTAAAACTGGCTCCCCGAGCCTGGAATGATAGGTTCACTTCCTTTTTACCTACATTGGGGTTTCAACATACATACTCTGACTCATCTCTATTTGTGAAACAAGTGGATTCTGGCATTGTCATCTTATTGGTATATGTTGATGATATCATAATTACTGGCAGTGCTATCAGTGAAATTCACAAGGTTATTCACTCTATCACCGTTGAGTTTGAGATCAAAGACTTAGGAGATTTGCATTATTTTCTGGGAATTCAAATTTCTCGTACCAACACTGGATTGTTTTTGTCACAGTCTAAGTATGTCCAAGATCTACTTGTCAAAACTGAAATGACTGAAGCCAAAGCGTGTGATACTCCTTGCCTTCCTTATCACAGATTGCTCAAAGATGATGGTCAACCTTATGTGAACCCCACCTTGTATCGAAGTATTGTCGGAGCTTTGCAGTATTTGACTTTCCCCCGACCTGATATTGCATTTTCTGTGCATCAAGTTTGTCAATTTATGCAAAATCCAATGGGGTCACATTGCACAGCCGTCAAGTGGATTCGTTGGTACTTGAAGGGTACAATGCACTTAGGCATTAGCTATAATCGAGGAAACTTGAACTTAACAGCTTTTAATGATGCTGACTGGACAGGAGATCCAAATGATCAACGGTCCACTACCGGTTTGTTGGTTCCAATCCTGTGTCTTGGTCCTTTAAGAAGCAACAAACTGTTTCCGATCTTCCACGAAGCGAATATCGTGCTTTGTCAACTACTTCTGCAGAACTTGACTGGATCAAACAATTACTGGTGTTTATGGAGGTTCCCATTGCTCAGCAACCATTGCTTTTTTGTGATAACCTATCTGCAATTGCTTTATCCTTCAATCCTGTTCAACATCAGAGGACCAAACATATTGAGATCGATGTTCATTTTGTTCCGGAACGTGTGGCCAAACAACAGCTATTTGTGCAGTTTGTGTCTTCCAGAGAACAGTTTGCAGATATCTTCACCAAAGGCTTAAGTGCTCCTCTATTCCATACTCATTATCACAATCTCATGCTTGGTTTATCCCAGCGTGAGATTGAGGGGGGATGTTAGAGTAGGATTGTGACACTTGGCGTAAGATTAGAGGTTGTGATGGTTAGTTAGTTAAGATGGTTGTGTATAAGTAGTGTATTCTGAATTACCTGTTCATTAAGAAAAGAAAGTTCATTTTCTGTGCTCTCTCTCTCTCTCTCTCTCTCTCTCTCTCTCTCTCTCTCTATTCCAGATATCTCATTCTCTCTCTCTCTAGAAATCATTCTTCATAGTTCTTCTTTTGATATTGGTTAACAACATGTTGCTAATTTTATCCCTCTAATTTTTTGTGCTATTGTAGGTATGTTGGCCTTAAGATACTGCAAGAAAGAGAAGTTTACGAGGGATGATGTTAACATTTTGTTTTCATCCTTGGGTATGTTGGTATAATATGCCTTTAAAAATAAATAAATAAATAAAGTTGGGTTAGTCCAGGCTTCTAGCTATGAACTCTTTTTGAGTGTATTGCATATTTGTAGTTTCTACTTGTATGTTCTACTTGTAAGAGTTTAACAGTTGTAGTTGTAGTTTTCAGCGTTGAGGTCTTTGTCAGGTTATTTCAGGCTTGTGACTTTTTTGCCTGATTTTTTTTGGTACTTTGTGGTTATGAGTAGAGGTACACCTAGTGCACTTACAATTGCTGGTGGAATCCTCCATATTTAGATAACTCTTTGAGGTTATTACGCTCATGTATTTGTATTAACCCAATGTGGTTATTTGTGTTTGTATAGGCCTTTGTGACTAATGGCCTCTATACCTGAATTATGAATGCAATCTATCACATTTATCTCATAACGCATGATTTGAAACATTATGTAAATATTAATTTTTTTTAATCAATATGGATCTGATACTTTTTTCAAATTCACGGTGACATATAATTACAAAGGAAAAGAAAAACAAGAACCCTTATGATGATAATGGACATTCATCTGACTAGAAGGAAAATTAGGTGAACTTAAAATAAAATGGATATGTTGATTTTGGTCCCATTAAAGAAACAACAGACACGTTATGAAAGCCTTATCTACTTTATCAAATAGTTATACAAACGACCTATGGCTTCTTTTTCCCTCTACACCCTTTGTGCTAAGGGTCATCATTTGGCTCGTGGCCCGCAAGTTGAAGTGGGTAGTTTGAGGGTGGATGGATCAAAGCTTGGCCAGGTTCAATAGTTAGGTTTGTTCTGTAACATCCCACATCGACCAACTGAGAGGGAGTGATGTGCCTTATATGTACATGCCCCCCTCCATCTAGCACAAGGTCTTTTGGGAGCTTACTGGCTTCGGAGTCATAAGAACTTCGAAGTGAAGTGAGTTAGGGCTAGAGCAATCCCAAGATGGGTGACCCACTGGGAAGTTGCTCGTGAGTTCCCAGAAACAAAACCTTGAGGGCAAAGAGAGGGGCCCGAAGCGGACAATATCGTGCTACAACGGCGCCGATCCCAGGATGTGACATGCTCGGCTCGGCTCATTCTAAAGTTGAATAGGACTTGGTTTGCGGTTTGAAACCTCCAGCCCGCACTCAGCCCAACCTGGTTGAGCTCATTTAAGCTCAGCCTAGTTGAGCCCGCTTTTTTTAAAGTAATGCAGTCCCATATTTCCTTTTAACAAAAAAATAAAAATAAAAATTAATGTAGTCCCCTGTTGTCTAAAAATTTGTAACAAAAAGACATAAAAAAAAACTTAGAAAAAGTATTAAAAAAATTAAATAAAAGGCCCGGCCCGTCTAAGCCCATCGTTGGCCTGGCCCGACCTGACCCGAAAAGTCCGTATAGGCTCGGCTCAATGGGTGGGTATGGGCCGAGTCTTTTGAAACCTCAACCCGGCCCAAGTCAGCCTAAAAAACAAAAGAGAGGGTAAATGGACAAAAAAGAAATGAGAAAAATCAGCTCCCTCTTTATTTATTTATTTATATGGAAGTCATGATTCTAAAGTTTTTTTACTGCAATTCTAAAGTAAATTAACCAATTGATATATTTTGTATTCAAGTGTTTAACCTGAGAGGTTATCTCCTAGTTTTATTTTTCATCATAAAGAATTCATCAACTTCAATTTGTCATACATTACCACAAGTAACAGTTTATTTACAATAGCGTGAGTAATTTACTTTGGGTGGATCAAATGTGTAATGGATCAGAAAGGTTGTTGACAATATTTCTTGTTCCAGTCTTATTCCCATCCCATCATCAATTATTCAGTTTGATAGATGAGCTATAATTTAGACATGGGCCAGCAAGTTTTTAAAGAAGCAAGTGGTGGAAATCGACAAGACTCTCCCAGCCACCAAAGGCAAATGAGGGCTTATAAATAACAAGCTTCATTTCAGCATATACATATCATTTGCCTTGGCAAAGAAAGATTTGTTCTAAAAGCTCACAGTTTCTTTTGTGCTTTCTTTGGTCAGGTACATATCCGACTTATTTTCAATATTCTTGCCCAAATTTTACTTATACTTGGATTTGCTTTACTTTTATTGTTGTTTTAGTTTTGTCCAATTTCTACGCACTTTACATAGCTTGTTTAGTATTCCTTGTGTTGTGTAGTGAAGAACTGTGAATGTTAGCTGGTAACAAAAGCTCACTTCTGGCTCTTAGTTTAGTGGCATTAGGGCAGGCCCTGACATTTTGGTGGCCCTAGGGCCAACATTAAGTGAGGCCCTTAGTAAACAAGAATTTTTTTTTTTGCTCATTGCCTCTCTTTTTCACTTAACTATAATAATTTCATGGAAAATGCTAACAACCTTTAATTATGAAAAAAACATTATGTATTTCCAAATTTATCCTTGGCAGAAACTAAAGAGTAAAAAATCCTTAGTTTTCCACTTTCTTGCTGCTGCACCTGCCATTTTTTGTTCATTTTAGTTTTGCACCAGCTACTTGTGGCAGCAAACACTACCCGCTGCCAAATCTCTATCTCTCTCTCTCTCATATCGGGATGGTGAGAAGTTTTTTTCTCTACTTGTCTGTCGCATATTTGTGTCTTTCGCTACCTCTATAGACCTTTTCTTTTTTGGGGTCAAAACCTCTACTGACCCTTTGGTTTCCAAATCATGAAGGGTTGAATACTTTTTATTTATTTATTTATTTTTAACAAAACCAAATAAAAAACAACGAAGTAATTTGGTGGTGAGATTTGAGAAATTTAAAAAGTAGAATTGTTCAATTTCATCGACGGGGAAAGAGAAGGAAGTGGGAAGGTGGGGTTAATATGTTGAGGGGATGAGGGAGATGTGGTTTTGGGGTAACAAGGGGGAGAGGAAGTGGGTCTCTTGTATTCTTTGAAAGTAAAACAGGCAACAAATAATAAACAAAATAAACACACCAAACTTAACCAACAAAGAAACAAATACAACCAATGAACCAAAGTAACCGATGAAAAATTAAATTTAAACAACAAATAAGGTGCATAAAACCTGTTTTATGCTTGTAAAAAAAAAAGCTCAACCTACCTTGCAGAACTTTCTTTAATTAGGCTAGCTCTGTTGCAAATAAAATTCGAAATCTGGGATTATTATTGAAGAACCTCATAGAATATTTCACAGTTTTCCTCTGCAGAAAACGTGTAGAAGAAAAAAAATCTGAAAATAAAAGTGGGATGAGAGAAAAACTGAAAATAATGAAGAGAACTTGGGAGAAGGAGAAGAGAGAAGGGTCTGATACTGACCAAAAACGTGAGAAGAATAGGGTGGAAAGCTGAAAGGTAGCTTAGGAAGCGTGCAAAAAAATTATTGGAAGAGAGGAAGCGTGCAATTTGTTCATTGGAAGAAGAAGAAGCATGCAATAATTTTATGGGAAGAAGATTTCTTCTGGCAGGAAATAGAAAGGGTGTTTTTATTTTTATTTTTATAAAGTTTGGGCTATTGGTAATATATAAATTTTTTGAGGCCCTTCTAGTTCGGAGGCCCATGGCCGTCTCCCTCACCGCCCAGGCCCAAGGCCAGCCATGAGTGGCATTTATCTTCTTTGAAAGAGATACCAAGTTTATATTCCAGCCACCTTCCCTATTAATTTAACAATAATGCTATTTGTACCATATTTACTGATCATATTGTTGACCACCTCTATAATAAGGTAAAATAACTAGGAGTCCTTGAAATAATGAAATGACACATAAGTAATTAACGTAAATGCAACCCCTTTCTATGTGCTTATGATATAGAACCTAATGAAGGCTCGGTAAGAGCAAGGGCGGCCCTCAGGTGGGCATGCCACCGCACAAGGCCCCGTATTTTTTACTTGTGTAGGGGCTTTTTCTTCAAGCAACTGTGAATGGGCTGGGCTCTGTAAATGGTAGATTGATGAAATTATCCCCATTTGTCTGAGTTCGAAAATCAAGTCCCAAAAATGCTTCAAAAGGGCAGTAGAGCCTTAGGAAGCATCTTGGTTACCTTCACCAACCAAAATAATAGCAACTTACAGATGATTTCTTAATGCTTACAGATGAGTTATTAGCTTGGCATGAGGAAATCATGGCATGGGAGCAAAATTGACTTGATTTTAGCACTAAAGAGAGAATTATGTGTTCTTGGAGAGTAGAAAGGGTGTCCAGGTAAGAGAGGAAGGGTTTTTAAGTAGGTTTGGCTAAGAGAGAAGGGGGAAAAAAGGAAATGGTGGCTTGAGTGCTTCTTAGCTTGACAGTGACTCTGTCACTATTAGAACAATCTGCCAAAAGAGAGAAAATGGGGAAGAATGGGGAAGAAGGGTGAATAATGCACGAAATGGCTGGATTTTGCAAGTAAGAAAGAAAGCTTGTTCTCTGGTTGTGAATGATTTTTGTTGGGTAGAAGAGGCCCTATTTATAGCCGCTGGAAGCCATCTTTTTCCAAGAAACCCTAATGGCTTCCATCCTATTTTGCCAAGTTTTTCCCTTCTTTTCTCCCCTCATCCCTTCAATCATCCTATTTTGGTGAAATCTACTCTGCTCTTTCGCACAAAATCAGGAGATTTAGGGGCTCAAGACCTTTTTTCCCGCAGCCTCCCTAGTGATAAATTCCTATTTTCAGATATCTCATTTTCTCCCTTTCTTTTCCTCCTTCATAGTCAGATCTGACAAAGGAAAGAGCTTTAGTATACTTGCTAGTTCGAAGGGTGGCTCCTTGCTTGCCAATATCTTTTGTTTCTTTGGATGTTTAGCTTGAAAGCTTGTTCCTTCCCTCCCAGCAGCCTACGTGGTCTTCCTAGCTCCTTCCAAGGCTTTGTCTTTTAGTCAAATGCTGGAGCCTTTGCTGCCCTCTTACTTCTAATTTGTATGGGCTTTCAACCTACCAAACAAATGGGCTAATCTCATCAAATATTGGGCTATATGGGTTAATTTTAGTGGGCCATTTTGCTTGGGTTTTTTGGTTGAGTTATTTTGGTTGGGTTATTCTCCCTTTTTGTGCTTATCCATATGTTTGGGCCTAAGAAATGAGCTTGAGTTGTGAGGCTCCCAAGCGACCCGGAACCTCCATTTCTCGGCCCATCAATGGGCCTCATGACAACTTATTACCATCCATACCACAACCCACTCAAGCAAGACCGGGGCATTTGAGTGGCTTAGGCCCACTTAGGCTTGTAGCGTGGTTCGGTGTGACATAACAATGTTTGGCATGACATGTTGCTTGGCATGTTTTTCAATTATGATGCTTGACGGGATAATTAGCATGGATTTGTAGAACTAACGCATTTTGCAATCTTAATTTTGATTCCTAGCATGATAGATTATTTATTTGGCATGGCACGCGAAGTGTGATTCGTGCACGGTAAATCTTTGCGTGCTCCAAATTGGGTCTCTTCTCAATAATATATCGTTTTGGGGCAAGAATATATTCGGGCCCAATTGTGAATTTTTTGGGCCTCAACAACTTATATATATATATATATATATATACAGTCCCTTTCTATTGAGGGATCTCTCAAATAATTTTATTTGAGGGACACCCATTAGGGTACCCTACAATTTTTTTCCTAATGATCCAAACAATTTATTTTTTAGGTCTTCATTCATAGATCATCCTTATAAAAAATTAGACAAATTGGAAACCGTTTCGACATCCAATTGTGTCTTACAAAATCAATGAACACGGTGCTTCAAAAAAGTACTAAAATTTCAATAACTCAATTGAGTGGTCAAATGATATCGGATTCAAGTGATTTTTTTGTAGAGATGATCTTTGAATGAGTATCTACAAAATAGACGGTTTGGATTAGTGAAATACAATCCGGAGTGAGGCCTATAAGGAGTGTCCCTCAAATAAGCTTATTAGTTGGTTTTGTCTCCCTTCTATACATTCAGGGTTGTTGGTTCGATTCCCACTTGTGTGATTTTCTTTTTACTTATTTTTTCAAAATAACAAACAATTCTTCATAAAATGGCACTAAGGAGCATTACCCATGACATCAAACAACTTTACCATACAATACCAGTAGACTGTGCATGACTTTATAAAAAATAATTGTGTTCATTATCTTTATTGGTTTATGGCAGTAATTTTTTAATATTATAAAGTATTCTCATGTTAGATAACTCTTTGAGGTTATTGCACTTACGTATTTGTATTAACTCTATATGGTTATTTGTATTTGTGTTAGGCCTTGTGGCTGATGGCCTTTAGATCTAAATTATGAATGCAATCTATCACATTTATCTCATAATACAAAATTTGAAACATTATGTAAATATTAATATTTTTTTAATCAATATGGATCTGATACTTTTTTCAAATTCACGATGACATATATAATTACAAAGGAAAAGAAAAACAAGAATCCTGATGATGATAATGGACATTCATCTGAATAGAAGGAAAATTAGGTGAACGTAAAATAAAAAGAACATGTTGATTGTGGACCCATTAAAGAAACAACAGACACGTTATGAAAACCTTATCTACTTTACCAAATGGTAATACAAACGACCTATGGCTCCTTTTTCTCTCTACGCCCTTTGTCATAGGGGTCATCATTTGGCCCGCGAGTTGAAGTGAGTAGCCTGAGATTTGATGGATCAAAACTCGACTCAGTTCAGTTCAATAGTTAGGTTCGCTTGGCCTGTCTTGTTCCAACGTTGGGTAGAACTTGGTTTGAGTTTTGAAACCTCCGGCTCGCTCTCAGCCAGACTCAGTTTAGCTGTCTAAGTCCAGCTCAATTCAGCCCGCTTTTTTAAAATTAATACAGTCCCCTGTTTCCTTTTTTTGTTGTTTGTTTTGTTTTAAATTATTGCAGTCCCTCGTTGTCTAAAAAATTGTAACAAAAAGATAAATAAAATAAAATAAAATAAAATAACTTAGAAAAAAGTATTAAATAAAATAAAATAAAATGCCCGACCCGTCTAGGCCCATCAATGACCTGACCCGACTCGACCCAAAAAGTCTGCATAGACTCTGCTCAATGGGCGGATCTAGGCCTAGTCTTTTGAAACCACAGCCCAACCCAACTGGACATAAAAAACGAAAAAATTCGAGAGAGACCTAACGAACCCTACTTTGTCCCCTATTTTACGTTTTGAGACACAAGCACTTAACTCCATTTGAGCCCAAATTAACAGTGTCAACTCTAAACCTTTTTTTTTTTTCAAATTAAAAAAATAATAATACATAACCAAAACACAATTCCAAGGGAACTCGTCAGCCTTTCTTTCCATTTGCACTATGATTCTTTCCATTTGTATTCTGATACACATTTACCTATACGCATATATGGCATTCGTTGTCATAGGCACGTAACTTAATTACAAAAACTACAAGATACAATTATGGTAAGGGCCCAGCTCCGTTTTCATTTTCTGTTTTATATTTTCAGCAAATTCGCGTTCGGCAGCGATAAATTGAAAAACACAGGATTTGTGTTTTTGACACACTGCTGCTTAGAATCTTAGGTTGGTTGAGGGCACATGTTTTCCCAAAATCAATTGTATCATTCATCTATGTTACTTTTTACATTCATAAATTGGGAAGACATTTCATGAGATGCTTGGATTTTTTCCACTCTATTGTGAAGATAGATATGGTGATCTGATGGAGTGTTTGGTAGTAAGGTGGGTTTGGTGGTCTCATAGTGTTTGGTAGCTAGTTCTTGAATGGATTTGGTGTTGTGTGATAGAGTGTATTAGGGTGTAACAAGTGTATTTTTGATAGTTAAACAGGGTGTACTTAGTTAATTTTGCATTTTGATTTAAATATTATAGTGTACTTAGTTAATTTTAGGGTTCGTTTAACAGCATTAAAAAAAAACCTGTAACCAAAATCAAAAGATACTTGTTATGAACATTTCTCTCTTATAGATTGCATCTTAGAAACAAAAGCACTAGAAAGTAATTTCTGCAGCATTTGTTTGTAGTTAATCTTGAATGTCCTTGTTAATCTCTTTGCGTTTTTGGTGACTCTTCGGTTGTGCAATGCAGAGTAAAACCAGTGTATTATTGGGCATCATTGTATCCCCAAAGCTTATTTGTTTATTGTGTTTGCACACTGAATGTTGTAGCAAATGCAGTATGAAAGAAAGTGTGGCTACAACGTGCCGTGAAGTGTGACTTCCTCCCACATAGCCATAACCCGCAGACACTACTGTTAGTAAAAATATAAAGATAATTGCTGTATTTACAAAATTTTGAAAATAAAACTTCACTATAAATTCGAAATAAATACAAGAAAATAACAAGAAGGAAAATTAAGAATACTTTACAAATTATCGAGTCTAGAACTTGGTTCTATCTCCTTAAGACGAAATTGCCTCCTCACAGGTGCTCTTAGGTTTTGCTTGGCAAGCGTCTCCCAGGATACAATGATCGACTTCTTGTTAAAATAGCACTACAATCCCCAAGAAAAGCAAACTCAAACTTGTGTATGAATTCTCTCTTACTAACTTACTATATTTCTAAAAATATAAAGCTATGAATGCTCTAAAAACTACTATTGTTGGATGACAATTGGATGAATGAAATGTTGTAGGATCTTCTCTATTTATAGGCAACAAGGCCTCTGTTCAGAAATTATGTGACTGAAAAATATCAACAAATGTGTCTTTTCATGTCGCAACCATAAGCCAAGAAGTGCAATGTTTCATTTATTGTGAAACAATGCAACTTAAGCCAAGAAGTGCAATGTTTCAATTTCTATGAAACAATGCAAGTTAAGCCAAGAAGTGCAATGAAACAATACAACTTTTCATATATGAAATCAGTGGTGGAGCCTTGTTAAGGCTTGAAGGGGCCTAGTGAAATTGGTACTTAGGTGACAAAGGGTAAATTTAATGACACTTAACAAAACGCAGTAAACTTCACACACTTTAGACCTTAAGCAAATACTCTTGTGACTAGTCAACTGTCAGATATGAATTATACCAAACAATAACATATACAGAGCATACCAAGATGTACCTGCAAGTCTAGAGAATTACTAGTGACAACCTAAACACTCAGCAGGACCGGTCAATCTAGGCATCCCCTATGCTAGCAATAACTATGGTAAAAGTGTGTGAAATCATCATAATCAAGTAAACACCAAACAGCAGATAATGATGACTAATCAATTACAAGGACACAAACCTAGAATTGATACAATGACTAGTCAACCACCAAGAACACAAACCCATAAAAATTACAGAGATGCAATCAGAAATTGTTCACCCAAAAACCCACCATTAGGAAAAACTGGGGGTCATCAACCTACCAGACAATCCACTAAGTAGAAAAAGATTCTTACAAAGGAACACAAGCAAGCTCAAGAAAAACCTAGATCTATTTAGGAAGATGAGCTATACCTCATTTGTGCAATCTTCTTCTCCAACTTAACAAAACTTGAAGCTCAGTTCTTCATGGCAATGCCAGCTCTTTCTCTAGCTCATTAATCTTATGGCACCAGCTTGCAAGCTCTAACTCAGACAGAAACCAAAATTTGGATTCAAAGGAGAATGACCAATTTCTTCAAGAAACCATACTCTTGAAGAAATCAATCTTGAATTTGACCTAGATATATATATGAGAGAGTGTTTGATTTAGCAAGATGAGGTTTTTATATTTCAAATGCAGTTTTCAAAAAGAAACATTTTGGAAAACTCAAAGATGAAAAATATGAAGGTTACACTTGAGGAAGAAGAGAAAGTTTACAGAGAAACTTTCCAAAACTTGCTTACAAAAGTGACGGCTACCAAATGAGGAATGCATGTGTTTTTACACAAAAATTCATAGGTTAGAATCGTACAAGACAGCAAAGGATTTCGTAGAATAGGACAAAAAAGTGGGTAGGATCAAGCTGGAAACAGTGACTTGGAAAACCTTACTAACTCAAAGGTTGACTAGTCATATGGAGGATGACTAGTCATACGGAGAAAGGATGACTAGTCATAATCTTCAGGAATAGGTTAATGCAATGCAAAACTTACCTTTGTCAAACACAATGTTGTCCATCATAATGTAGTTAGATAAGAAAACCTAGATAAGAAATTCTTAATCTAAACTTAGAGCTTGGGAAATGACAATGATTGTCCTATTACAAAATTGTCAAGAGAAGCCAAAAGAAAAACTCAAAATGCATATATTAACACCTGGGCCCCCCCAAATTTTTTTACTGCATTTCATTTTTGTTCTTGCTTTCCTACACATTTAGGAAGTTTATATAATAATAAACTCTTTATGACCCCCTCACAAAAGAAAGATACCTTTATCTCTCTTTGCAAGTAAAAGAGTAAGTGATTTCAAATAGAAAGACTAAGTAATTTTGGGTCCACCAATATATTAATAAAAAATAAAAGTAGCCAATCAAATAAGGTTTCAAAAAATCTCCTATATCAAATAGAAAGTAGACTTTTACCCAAATAAAGAAGGATTGTGATTTTAATTTTTGTTCCTGCATGAAGCAAAGTTTAGCATTGACTCAATTATAGATGGTTTTCGAGATATGAAAGAACGACGAGTGTTATTTTGATACCTAATTGAATAAACAATTGTTTTCTACCTTTTATTTTTACAAACATTGTTAAAGGTTGAAAAATTGAATTTTTTAATGTTTTATTTGGTTTATATGTTGGCCCCCCAACACATAAATTCCTGGCTCCGCCACTGTATGAAATAATGCAACTTATCACATAAAGTATTATTATTTTACAAATAAAATAAATAATATTTTATTTTTTCTCGGTTAAGAACGTGATGCCTTCCGTTGGGGGTTTTTAATGGCAAGGTTTTAATGAGGCCACATTAACGCCCTCCGTTCGTCTGTAAAGTTTTATCATTTGTTTGGTGCCAGTGATGAATGAAATTTTTCTATTTGATAATTTTTTTTTTTAAAATGTGACTATTCCCAATAGATATATACTAATTCGTAAAAGTCATGTACTTAAAGTCACGAAATCCCACAATTTAATTTCTATTTAATTATGAAAAAATTAAATATAAATATTATAATTCTCTAACAACTACGTCTTCAACATTCATACGTTTTTACTTTTTAATTAATTTGCATCGCTTTCGTTTTGCAATGTGTCATTGGTAGGTCTATCATAGAAGTTAAACCAATAAAATAAAATAAAAAAGATCTGAAAATTATTCGGATGCATTTTTTTCTTGTTCCTTGAAGCCCATTTCGTCTCAGCAGCCGACCTGCCAAATTTGAAATAAAGCAGCAAGTCGCCAGACGACACCACCAACTGCTGAGTTTCATTTCACCGTGCATAATTCATTTGACTTTTCATTGCGAATTTTTGTCCATGTCCCCGCCATATTTTCGGTTCCCTGTACTTGATTTCTTTTGTCAAGTACATGGACCCTATTTTCAAAAATGTACCTAATTGTCTGGTCTTTGGTAAATGAAGACTCGGGGTGCTTAATTAATATTAAAATCAAACTCCATCTCTCTGATTTTGAACGCCTTGGCCTATATATATATGTAACAAGGCCTCGAAGATCTATGTCATTTTGGGTGGGGAGTTTGATTTACATCGAAGATCTAAGGTAAATCCTAGCTCACATTGTGCATGGAGTTCTTTCGATCATCGATAGACATGGTGCTATTTTTCATTGCAAGTATGAATTACTCATATATATATATATATATATATATATATATATTTTATTATGATTGAACATTTGTAAGTTCTTCTAAACATACAAAACAGATTCTTGTCTAGGAATGTGAGCATGCACATAAGGTTTTCTTTGTTTGTTTTTTTTTTTGGTCATAAATTTTTTTTGTTTCCGTATGTTTGAGACACCGAAATTGAAGTACGACGGTATTTGATTATGATTTGGGTGGCTGGTGTTTCCATGTAGCTAACCTGTGTTATCAGGCTCTTGGTTCATGAAGAATTCACTTTGGCTAATTCAATTTGATTGTTGATATCATAATGTTCAATTATGGGATTGAGTGATTTAAAGGAAATGATTAATTTGGACTTTCTAACAAAGTTCAATTTAAAAAAAAAAAAAAAAAAAGTTAGACTGATGTTTTTTGTTTTTCGATATACGTACAAGGGAAGGAGGCCAAGGGGAAGTGGGATAACCTCTGGTATTGAGTATATGCGGCTAAATTCTCACTATTATTTAGAAACCCTCCTTTAGATAAAATGCATTTGAAATAACTAAATAGAGAAATCATTTAAAAATAAAAAATTCTCTGTTTTTTTGGAACATAACAATTCTATTTAGAAGTTAACAACAAATTCTCTTTTTCATTGATCGGAATTCCTCAATTGGAGATTTTGATGGAAATATTTTAACGAGGCCACAATATAGCACTTAGTACTCCAATATTTCTGATTGTATTTTGTTTGCTTCATAGTTGAATGAAAGCTATTTGTTTTGATTAAAAGAAAAAGTTTACTGCCAATTAGAAAAGTGTTAGTGAACCTAACTCTAAATATAATTTCAAATTATTGGGTCAAAAGAGGATGTATGCTGTCTTGAAATCTGTCTTTGTCAAAAATAATATATTTTTTATTTTTGTCTTTGTCTATGGTGTTACTTGAAAAGCTGTGGAAACTGCTTTTGAATTTTTCAGGAGAAAAAACGTGAGCCTGTCTAAAAAGACATGGAAAAGTCAAGAATTGGTGTTGTATTGTTTCTTTTGTACCTGTCTGTCTTCTATCCTCAATCTGAGGTTCAATCATTCGCCACTCCATCTGATCATGGTAAATCACTATTTCCTTAATTCATCATGTATCTTGAAATCAGTTTTGGAAAGCATCATGACATGGAAAACAAATTTAACAAAAGGGAAGTCGGATATACAAATTTATTTTAGTGCGTTTATTATTTGGTACATTATTTTGAATATACAAATTCAAATTTATAGGTATATATATACACACACATATATATATATATAGTGATAACATTTATATCAATGTACTTACGAATATACTTTACCTACAATGTTTTTCATAAGTATGTATTCGAAATACTGTTCCTAATGAAAAACATAAAAAATAAAAATGTTAACAAACACTCGACTTTGATAAATACTCGTATCATACACGTATTTAAGTTTTTTTTTTATTTTTTTTCAAAATATTTTCGTTCTATGTAAGCAATTCAAATACTCAGAAAAATACAAAATTTTATTACGTGTATTTTTAATAAGTTTTTTTTAATAATACATGAAAAATTCATGTACTTCACATATTATTGAATATAAATAACATACATTAATAAATTGAAATAAATAATAAATGAAAATTTCACCGTATTTTTGAAAGTTTTTCCGTCCGGTTATATACTAACTATTCTCAAGGGTATCACTCTAATTCTTCAAAAAAAAAAAAAAAACCATCATAACAAACAGTTCTCCTGACACAATCAGTTACTTCCATCTCTTCATATTTTGCAGATTTAAGCTACATGAAATTTGTCTATAATTCCACTGATCTGCCATTAGAAGAAGTGTACGACTACATTGTAGTTGGAGGGGGTACAGCAGGCTGCCCATTAGCAGCAACTTTATCAGCAAAGTACTCGGTGCTCCTGCTAGAAAGGGGCAGTGTTCCAAGTGCATATCCAAGTGTTTTGAGTCAAGATGAGATTCTTACAACTCTCATGCTAGAAGACGATGGAAAGACGCCAGCTGAAAGGTTCACATCCGAAGACGGTGTGGCCAATGTAAGAGGCAGGGTTCTTGGTGGGTCAAGCATGATCAACATTGGTATATACTCTAGAGCCGATAAAGAATTTTATGGAAACTCAGGAATTGAATGGGACATGGATTTGGTTAGCAAGGCCTATCAATGGGTTGAAAATACTGTCATATCCCGGCCGAATGTGTCACGTTGGCAATCTGTTGTGAAGGAAGGTTTGATAGAGGCTGGTGTCCGTCCAGACAATGGATATAATTTAAATCACATTCCAGGAAGTAAGGTCACGGGTACTCTATTCGACAATCAGGGAAGGAGACATGGAGCTGTGGAATTGCTTAATCTAGGAAACCCAAAGAACTTGCGAGTTGCAGTTCATGCCACAGTAGAGAGAATCATATTCTCTTCCAACGCACCAAGTATGTTTCATATATTTTCATTTTTTACTTTAATTTCTTCGTTAATCGAGCAGGATATTCGAACATTGACAGGAGAAATACCATTAGATTAAGAGTTAATTGATATCTTCGGTTTTCAATAATTCGATAATAACTACAATCTGTTCTAACCATGCAGGTTTGTCTGCTAGAGGAATTGTGTATAGTGATTCTAAAGGGAGGTCACATAAGGCCTTCATACGTGGTAAGGGAGAGGTTATATTGAGCGCCGGGGCAATTGGAAGCACTCAACTCCTGCTACTTAGTGGTGTTGGCCCAGAGTCCTACCTTTCATCTATCAAAATCCCAGTTGTTCACCCCGAGCCTTACATTGGACAGTTTATGCGTGATAATCCTCGTAATTACATCACAATTTTGCCTCCATTTCAACTGGATGCCTCTAGTGCACAGATTGTTGGTATCACAAGCGATTTCTACATAGAGACTTTCTCGGGGTTGCCATTTTCTACTCCACCCTTTAGTGTTTTTCCTGATCCATCTTTCTCCACAAAGTTAAATTCAACTTTCGGACAAATTGAGTACAAAATTCCAGGACCCTTGTCCTATGGTTCGCTTAGGCTGCAGTCGTCCTATGATGTCAAAGTTGGTCCAAATGTCCGCTTCAACTACTTTGCAAATCCGCTGGATCTTGCTCGTTGTGTTAGTGCCACAAGGAAGATTGGTGATTTATTAAGCACAAATTCGTTGAAACCATTTAAGGCTCAAGGTTTGCCGGGTATAGATGGTTTCAACTTTTTCGGACCACCATTACCAATGAACCTTACAGATACCGCATCCGTGGAAACATTTTGTCGAGACACAGTAGCCACATTTTGGCACTACCATGGGGGATGCCTTGTGGGAAAGGTGGTTGATGGGGATTTACGAGTCAAGGGGATCAATGCCTTACGTGTTGTTGATGGATCCACATTCAAGTTCTCACCAGGGACCAATCCTCAAGCCACCCTTATGATGTTAGGAAGGTATGCTATCCATACTTAATAATTTATTTAAGCATTTATTTGGATGGAATAATCAACTATTTATCTGAATATATCAAGATAACTCCTCCGAAACAGAAATTAATTAGTCATATGGCTTTTTCGTGATGAAATCTGATAAGCTGCTATTCTTTTTCCCTTCAATTTTTGTGCTTTGGGCAGGTATATTGGCGTTAAGATGCTGAAAGAAAGATAAGCTTGCAAGGCGTGTTATTCACCATGCCCTACTGATAAGGTGGAAGATTAATAAAACCAATTGTGTACCTACTGAATAAGGTGGAAGATTAATAAAACCAATTGTGTAGTGTTTTCTTACTAAATATATAGAGTTATATTTACTTGTATCATTTGAGTTATCGAATTAATTACCGGAATACACATAGAAGTCGACCGTTGACCAAATCGATTGTGTAGGGCCTGATCCGTTGACCAAATCGACCTCAGGCGGCTCGGACCAATTTAGTATTTTTTTCATATAATAATTTAACCCCACCCAAAATTATAAAGCTGCAGTTTTCGTAATTCAATGGAAAAAGTAAAAAAGAAAAATGGTATTTTTTATTATAAAGAACCTCCATAAGAGAAAATGAACACATACGAAGAAATTAGAAGGAAAATAGCTCAGCTGAACCTATACACGTAGGTAACCCCAAGAGATTCTGTGGATAAGCCTTGGCTGCACAGATCATGAGCAAAGTTGGCTAAACAATATATGCAACTTCATTACCTCTCCACAATTAGTGCCCATGAAAACAACGAAGCTATAAGAGCTAATAATGTAGATATGGGCTTATCCAATTTTGTTAGAGCGGATGTGCTCTCTAATTTGCACTCAAATTCGAATCTCCTTTCCTCATTTCACAAGACCAGGCCATAAAATCAAACCCGATGGAGAGTAATGAACTGCAAGATGAGTTCAATCCAAAGCGTTCACCAACTCCAAGCCTACGCCAAAGATATACAACCACAATAATGCCATGCTTCTATTCCACCACTTTTAGAGACCCATTTAGAGACTATAATAATTTAATTTTGTGCTAACTTTCTTGAGTTAAATTTGTTAAATTTTATCTTAACTTGTTTTATAAACATTCGACAAAAAAAAAAAAAAAAAATTACAAATTCCAACACCATAAAATTTCCCCTCATGGAATTGGAATTTTTTATGTTCATTTTTTGTGAACACGTTTTTATTTATGAACATTTTGTATGACTGGAACTCTTTTTAATTTTTAATTTTTTTTTGGTGGCTGTTGGATAATATATGGACAAGTGCATCTTAGCCATTCATTTCCTATCTATAAGTACATCTCCAAGGAAGAAGTAAAATGAAAAATGTTAATTTGGATTTGATAGCCTAGGTGGCAATTTGAAACCTTATAAAATTGTTAATAGCAAATTTAGCTTAGACCCATAAAATTCATTTTAAATCACCTACAACCCTTCCCTTTATTTTTCTATTTAAAATACCCAATTTTTTCAAATAATACCCGATGACTAGGATCCAACTAAGCAAGTTACCTACTATAACTTAAAATTTGATTTATTGTATTTTTCAGATCCCAAAACTACCCCTATTTATAAGTTAATGTGTTATAGGGGCGTATAACTAATGACGCAAGTTGAATTTGGAAAGATCTCCAAATGTTTGTAATGGATGTAGGAATTAATTTAGAAAATTATTTGAAATCAAATATTAAATTCAACATTAATGTATTAGTAATCTGATTAACGTTTTGATTTATTTAATAAAAAAAGATATGTTGCTTTCCTTTTATGTTTTGATAAATTTTAAGTAAATTTTTTAATATAAAAATTGCTTATTTGGGGTGATAATGTTGCTTTCACTTTTATGACTTGTACATAACATGATTATAAATTTTATTAGTAAATTTTAAATTACTTTTGATGATAATCTTAGTCCTTGTGCTTGTTGACACCTTGTCACCTCTTGCCACCTTCAGGGAGTGGTCCTGAGCTACATCTAGTTATTATATCACCTAAAGTACACCTACTAATCATATGTAGATTATTCCAATTTTTATCTTTAAAAATTAATATATGATCATTTAGAAGTTAAGCAATTAAAAGTCTAGTTCTAGGATCTAGGTCATTTTGCGATGCAAGGAAGGCTACACCTACATGGGTTAGATAAGCTCTTGAACCTTTTCCAATGGTGAACCATAACCGTCAGATCAGCCACCTTAGCACCTATATAGTTTGGCTGAGTTATGAAACAAGTTTAGATGGAGTCCAAGCCTTAACCTAAATCGCCGCTCATGTGATACATATTTTACTGTACAGGGTGGATTAAGGTGAAATTTATTTGCTTGACTAGATCTTAAATTTTGGTTCAGTTTTTGTTTGTTTATTAAATCTGAACGGAGTGGGATTTGTCCACTTTAAAAGTATCAAGAGGGGCAATAGTACTAAACTCACACATATTACATGGATGCTAGGACTCGAATCTAGAACCTTGCATGAGGAAGTAAATACTCTGAGCCATCCCAATCAAATCGACAAACTGTGCTCAAATTGTATAGCGGAAGATCTTTAGAAATTAAAGCATAATATTGATTTTATACATTGTGCATTTTGCTTGAGGTGTGCCGGCTTTCTCAAGAGCACCCATATATAAACATGTATACAAAGTTAAGAAAACTATTTCCTAGTCTTAAGAAAATCTACACTTTTGGATTTGGAGGAGGAAGCAGCCATTTGGAACCCTGAATATAGCCAAGGTTGAGGAAAGATTTGATTTTTTCCTCATTCAGCTGTTTGGTGTATTTTACTCTCCCAACCATACTTGAACCTGGACCCGAACACTTGTATTCTCCATAGAACACGGTGCTGAATATAACAACAAATACAAAAAAAAATAATTTGAAACTATTAATTAACTCTCAAAACCATTCAATTATATGAAAATGCTTAATTAATTAGTGTGTTTTAATTTGCTTACCTATCACGTTCGGGGCGGTTCTTGTTGTTCCAACCGGCTGGGGTGATGACCTCGGACATGTTGGTGTAGGCAAAGACCACCCTGGGACTGGTACTCCAAGCCCTGCCCAAATATGTGCCATTTTCAATCCCAGTTATGTTGCAGTGGACAAATGAGTATCCAGTATCCTCTGAAGTTGAGTCCTTTGCTTGTGCTATTATCACTGTCATTTCATTATTCCCCAGCACATGTAACTCAGTGTTCTGCACCCATTAATTAACTGCCCATCAAAACCATGACATAATACAAAGACAACAAACAACTGAGTTATAGTGAAGAGTTAGTCGTATACATAACATTTCTCACACAACATGTACGTGAAGTTCACTATTATAAGAAGAGACTCGCATTTAGCGATTTGATTTGTAAAACATGTAGGGAGAGTTAACAAAAGTTCCTTCATAAGTTTTCCTTTTATTTAGGATCATGGGGAGAGTTTGGGTGACATTACCAAATAGAGAGACTTTCCACTTCCAAAGATGAAATCCACAGTGCCTTCAATAAAGCATTCCTTGAAAAAATGATTGCCCCTGTCATCACAAAGTGTGTCTTAGAAACCAATTAGCCTGCAATTAAACAAGTCTGACTTGTTCCCCGACACCCTCAATGCCAATGCCTGTTCTCCCACTCTTTTCCCATCTGGCTTTGGTGAAGAGTTCTTCACACAACCACAAATCAACGTAAATTATAAGGAAAAAAAATATTAAAAGAAATTTAATTAAAAAAAATATTGTGTGTGATGATAATATCACGTGACATGAAACATTTCTCGCAAGTGTGAGCCATTTACATACCTTAATAATAAGGTTAGCTGCCAGGAAGTAGTCGGATTCGGCAATCACTATGGGTCAAAGTTGGCATATTTGTTGGAGAGCCATAAAATGTAACAAATGGTTTATTCCGTGGAATTGTGATTTTCTCATTGTACTCTCCCCCTCCAATGTACACAATGACATGTTTGGTGTTGTCAACCGAAATGCTATTAACGGCGTCAATGATGGTCTTGAATTCTCCACTTCCATCTTTCATAACCTTGATGACGGTTCGACCAACCTCAACCATTACAAGGGCAGGGTCAAGCGTGCCCTGCTGTTCTTTGTACGGATTCACGTTGTTATTGAACCACGTGTTGACTTGGGAATGGTCGGCTGGTACCGGTGTATCATCATTAGCCACGGCTATAATGGCAGTGAGGAGAATTAATGTCACGGTTAGAGTTGCATGGACACCCAAGCATGTGTTTTTTTGGGCCATTTTTATTGTTTATTTTTCTGGTTCTTGATTTTGAGTTTTTGTATCGTATTGGGTGCTATTGATTAGAATGGTGAATAGAAGGCTTTGATTTTATAGTCCACTATGAAAGAGCTGGTTAAGGCACAGTGCATGTTGAGAGGGATTAATCCTAAATGTGTGATTTTTGGAGAGCCTCTTGCATATTTTGGTTTCTAAATAGGGGTTTATGTTCAATGAGATTTCAGTTACGCATGTATTAGTAGAATAACAGAAAAGCACTAGCTGTAGCACTAGCTACAGCTTAATTTGGGAAGGCATGAGAGGACATAATTGTGGTATGATTAAGAGAGTTCACTTTGCCATCACATATAAAATCCCAGTTATACCCTTGATTGTTAAGGATAGTCATACATTCGCAACGGCGAAACCACCCTTAGACACCTGTGTAGAAATATCTAGAAAAATAGGGATTTAGTGCTAATTTTAGGAAGTTCACCCCATTTAGTGAAAGCTCACCTCATTCTAGAAAAAATTAGTCCTCTCAAACCTAATATAGCTCCTTTAGCGGGAAAAAAAAGGAGAGTAAATAGTTGACAATTAATCTTGTTGATAGGTTGACAATATTATATTATATAAGAGAATTTTTGCTCGCCACTTTTAACCTAGTGTGTATTTTCATCACCATTGTCATGAATTGACGCATGTCTATGGGTAGTGGAACCATAGTTTTTTGGTTTTTTGTTGTGTGTGTGTCTAATGATATTGTAATGCGAAAGCTCCCACTCAAAGATGGATGAAATTAATTACTTTATATAATTGGACTTGTTACTTAATTTTTATCTTTAAAATTAATATATGATCATTTAGAAGTTAAGCAATTAAAAGTCTAGTTCTAGGATCTAGGTCACTTTGCGCTGCAAGGAAGGCTACAAGGGTTAGATTAAGCTCTTGAACCTCTTCCAATTGTGAACCATAACCATCAGATCAACCACCTTAGCACCTATATAGTCTGGCAGAGTTATGAAGCAAGTTTAGCTGGAGTCCAGTCAAGCCTTAACCCAAATCATTGCTCATGTGATTCATATTTTACTTTACACGGTGGATTAAGGTGAAATTTAATTGCTTGACTAGTTCTTAAATTTTGGTTCTATTTTTGTTTATTTATTAAATCTGAACAGAGTGGGATTTGTCCAAAAATGGAACTGATTTTTGATATGTTTTTTCTTTAGCAAATTTGAAAAAGGTGAAGTTATTTAAGGGATCGATACTTTGAAAATGCATGACTTATTATTTCTTATGTGAAAATTTTAAATGTCGTAAGTTACATACTAGAATAGTGAAACCCTTAGAAGAAGGTCTTCAAGCCAAATAAAACTTCTTCGAGTAGGCAGTCTGCAAAAATTCTCTTATATAATAATAATATAGTAAATTGAGCTTAGACCCATAAAATTCATTTTAAATCACCTACAACCCTTCCCTTTATTTTTCTATTTAAAATACCCAATTTTTTCAAATAATACCCGATGACTAGGATCCAACTAAGCAAGTTATCTAATATAATTTAAAATCTGATTTATTGTATTTTTCAGATTCCAAAACTACCCCTATTTGTAAGTTAATTTGTTATGGAGGCATATAACTAATGACACAAGTTGAATTTGGAAAGATCTCCAAATGATTATAAATGGATGTAGGAATTAATTTCGAGACTTATTTGAAATTAAATATTAAATTCAACATTAATATATTAGTAATCTATAGGTGATTAACGTTTTCGGTTTATTTAATAAAAAAAATTATGTTGTTTTCCTTTTATGAATTATACGACTGTAATCTCTTTTATTATAGTTTTACGAATAATGGTGTACATTCTAATTATGTTGAAAAATAATTTGATAATCTATTTATTATTTTTTAAAACATTTTTTTTAAATGAACCTATATTTTCTCTAAATAATTTACCTTTTTTTTCCTCTAATAATGTATACCTAGTAAAACAATTTAGGGAGTTTCACTAAAACACCCAAAATGGGGGTTGAAATTATAAAAAAACCCAAGCACTATTTAAACATTTAAACACACCCAAAACCCATCATTACACACACTCAAAACCCATTTATAAACACACCCAAAAAGTTGACTTTGGGGTTAATTTTGGGTGTGTTTCTATGTTTAAATAGTGCTTGGATTTTTTTATAAATGCATGTCTAGGATTGGGTTTATTTATAAATTTGTAAACAATTTACCTAGTATATTGAAATTATTTTTTTCTTCTAAATAATGCACCTATTTTAATTTGGATAAATTTCAATTATCCAACGTACCTATTTTCTATAAATTATTGTGTGCCTAATTTTTAATTTATAAAAAATGTAGGGAAATTTCAATTACAAAGTAATTGACCAAGTTTTTATTTTTTTTAATTTTTTTGGTAAATAATATACCTATATTTTTATACATATATATTTATATTTGTATTTTTCATATGTACATTATTGGATATGTAATTTACATATATTTGTTTTTGGTTTGAAATTTTAGGGGGTGATATGTTAAAGGGAATGGCAACCAAAAGAAATGGGGTGATTGATATGCTATTAATGAGGCGTTTTAATTACAATTATGGCAGTTAATGAAATGCTTTGAATAAATTATAAATAAAATATGAAGTCTGATGGTATCGATGTAAAAATATAGGAATACTCTGATATCTTATATCCTATTGGTCATATAAGTTTGAAATTGGGTTTTATACATAGATTTATAAAATGATGGATATATTTCTAGGAAATAGAAATTGTAGGACCTATATTGGACAAGCCTGTTAATTCCACCCGAAATATAAAATACCATATTAGTTTTTAATATTTTTAAAGAAAATGGGGCCCATACCATGAATCAATTTTTAAGACAGACTATGGCTCATTTGGGAGTGATTCCGGATAGGCCAAAATCACTTTTATAGAGAATCACTTCTCCCTATAATAACTTTTAGTAATTTTAAGTGATTTTAAGGAAAAGCACCTTCTAGATCTGACCAACTGCCCATCTTACCTCCTAGGGTTCCCTCATCTAGGATCCCTACAGAAGAGGATCAAGTTGGTCCTTGTGAATAGCTTGATTCACTATCTTCCTTCAACCCTTTGAGTGAAATGCGCCGAAAGAAAGAAAAATCCATGGACCGACCCCATCATCTCCCCTTTGTAGGAACTACGAGATCACCCCAAAGACTCCTTCGGCATCTAGGGGTCACGGACCGACCATAGAACCCTGTTCAATAAGTGTACCGCATTAGCTGTGTGCTTTCATGTTGGGCTGAAAGGGTTGAAGAAGGGAAATCACTCATTCTTAGAACCAACATTCTTAAGAACAAAGAGTCGGGAAATTTAAAAAATTGTTCTGAGTGGAAATGAGGCAATATCAAGTAGTTTTAAAATATATGGGTGATTTTGAAAATAGAAAATGAAATCTGTTAGCAAACATGTCTTCAGTTTTCAGTTGTTTTTTTTTTTTTAAAAGTGAAACTTAAAACTTAAAACTATAAAATGAAATGGTTATCAAACAGCCCCTAAGTAGTGTATTCTTGATGTCATTCGGGACAATCCTACATGCATGAGGAGGTAAAAAAAAAGAAGGTGGGTAGGGTATGTTGCGGGTGGATGGGGGAGAAGTAAACTACGCGGGGGGTTAAGAGCAACTCCACCCATTTGCCCTTAGACATGGCAAGAGGGAAGCTAGGGCAGGCACTATTCACGTGAATAGTGGTTGCCCTTGCAAATAGTATTTTGTGTTTCCACCCGTTGCCATGGCTAAGGGCAGTTACTATTCATTTTTTTGTTTTATTCACAAATTTTTTTACCTCAATAATTAATTTGGATAATATTTTCGGGTTCCTACGTGTCAAGATTATTCATAATCGGATAAGATTTCTGGATAAGATTTTTGGGTTCAAATTTTGGATGAATTTCAGAATTCAAATTTCAGATAAATTTTTGGGTTCAAATTTCGGATGAATTTCAAAATTCAAATTTAGATAAATTTGGGTTCAAATTTCGGATGAATTTCAAAATTCAAATTTTAGATAAATTTGGGTTCAAATTTCGGATAAATTTCAAATTTCAGATAAGATTTTCATCCAATTAAATCAAGCCACGTGACATCTCTATCTTGCCAAATTTTTCTATAAAATCAGAGGCTCAGCTCATACCTCTCACACCACATCTTTCTATATTTTCATTTCTTAGAGTTTAGAATTCATACTCCATTCATTCTCAATGGAAGAATATAGGAGATGCTTGGAGAGGCAAGAGCCAGAAAGAAAGGAGAGAAACCGTAGAGCCGATGAAATCAATGAGTTGCAGAGACAAGTCAATGAACAAGTTCTCATAGCAGTGACAATGGAAGAGGAAGAGAACCAAGGTCGCCGCCGTGGTTCACAAGTCGGCCGTCGCCGGAATGTGGATAGACATAGGCATTCTCGGGGTAAGAATCTTTTGGAAGATTATTTTATCCCAACTGCTTTGTACTCTGATGTTGATTTTCGAAGGTGATTTAGAATGCAACCCCATTTGTTCAATAAAGTCATGCATGATATTTGCAATTATGACGCATACTTTGTTTAAAAGTGTGATGCTGCTGGGGTTTTGGGGCTTCTTCCGGAGCAAAAACTTACAGCTATTATACAAATATTGGCCTATGGAGCATTTGCTAATAAGGTCAGTGGCGGAGCCAGAAATTTAAGTAAAAGGGGGCACCTTTAAAAATTCAAACACTTTCTTTTATGACAAATCAACCTAGTTTTTAAGAAATCCCTAATTTTATCACTTTTCTCTATTTTTTTTTCTTTACTTTTTGTATGAATAACCTATCACTCATTTATGATAACAAAATACATGCAATCCAAAATAAATTTAGACATAAAAATGAAAGAGAAACAAAGAAAATAGAGGTCATTTAAGAATTTGTGAGGAATTTTATAATATTTGTACAATATACTAACATAAAATTGTATGTACAACAATAGTTGAGAGGGGGCCAGTGCCCACCCAGGCATGCACTGCTCCATGATGGATAAGGTGGATGAGGTTGCCCGAATTGGGAAGTCCACTACGTTGGAGGCTTTGGTAAGATTTTGTGATGCAGTTGAAAATCTGTACACTAGGGACTACCTGCGTAGACCTACTTCCAAGGACCTCCAACGGCTTCTACAAAAAGCCAAAGCTCGAGGATTTCCAGGAATGATTCGTAGCATTGACTGCATACATTGTGTAACAACCCAAACCTTAATTAATATTTAACTATTAGTTCATTAAGGAGAAAGGACAATTTTGCCCTTGGACTAAGTTATTAAGGGAAAGTTGACTTTTGACCGGAGAAGAATTTGACCAATCCACTTGCACCGTTGCGTAGAACACGACGAAACGAGTCCGTAGACACAGAGTAGACTCGAAGCGGAGTTGTAACGAAGAAATTACGGTCAAAATACTTCAAGGGGCAAAATGGTAATTTTCCAAGCTAGATTTTTAAAAACTCAGCTTCTCTCTCTTCTCCCCCAATTTCTTCTTCTCTCCTGTGCATCCCTTCTCCAGCCGTCTCCTTCAAAGCTCCATAACCATCACCACCCTCCACTCCGGCCGACGAGATTGGACCCAATCGAACCACCGCCGCTTCCTCTTCTAAGTCCGACCAAGCTCGACCATCACCACCGTGACCGGAAAACGCAGAAAATCGCGAGGGTTTTGACAGATTTTCTCATGGCTCGTTCTCCCTTGATTCTCCACCAAATCGGAAGAGTGAGATATGGTTTTCCAGCGATTTTTCGTAAATTAGCTGCTGGTTGGGTAGGACTTCAGAAATTTCAAGCGTAGATCGTTCGATTCTCAACTTAAGTTTCAGCAGATTGAGGGTAGGATTCCTGCCACTTCTAGCCACTTTTTAGGGTAGGTCCAAGAACAAAAGTGATTCCAAATTGGGTGTTTTACCTAAATTGGGAGTTTGGGCCGGCGGTTTGGAGTGTTTCCGGCCACCGGAAATCTCTCAAGCCACCCAAGTTGCCAGCGCGTGTGGCGCCGCATGGGCAGTCTGGAGGGGACCACTCTCAGTTTCAGAATGGTCCTCGTATTCTCACGAGCGTGTAGAAATTCGCGGATCTCAATTCGGACTTCGTTTGAGTGTTAAGCGGACTTTTACATAGTGTGCGTTATCCAGGTTCAATAGTTTCGAACCGTTGGGTCATGATCACTTTCAGATATGTTAATCTAGACCTTGCCAGGATTGTGTAGGACTCGACGGATCGTGAATCGGAGTCCCGGATACTCCGAAATCGCTAACCCTAGGGTTAAGGGTTTAGAATCGTCGATGGTGTGATCGTGACGAATCTAACCATCCCATCGAAACCAGATTCACGGGATGAATTTCCTAGGATTAAAGGAACGTAATATGGGCATATGAATAACTTTAAATTGATGCACGCACTTCTAGAAGCCGGGGGTCAGGGTTTTATTTAAATATTTATACCGGGTAGTTTTATTAATATATTTTATTATAGTATTTGAATCAGGCACTCGGGCACCAGTTGACCTGCAGGAGGGACCTTCCAAAGGTCCAGCGAGCTCGGACCAACCGTGAGTGGACTTTTTTTTTCATAAATGAATTTATGCAATTTAGTTTCAGTATTTGATCTTGAATAAGTTTTATTCAAAGACTAGTGTTTTATTAATGAGATATGGTTTTAAATATTATGATTTGTATGCTGCCGAGTGGAATATCCTTTAGGGATATAGAGAAAGAGAATTTTAGTTAAACACGGATAAATGGCAGCAGAGTCCAGCCTTAACAGAAATTCAGTTATTTATAAGATCTTTCAAAAACTTTGCTTATTATTATTATTGTTACTTTCTAAGCCACCCTAGGTACCCAGATATACAGATGTTGCCTTCGGATATAATGATGTCCACGGACATCCAGGTTGCCTTCGGATTTTATCGATTACCTTGGTTTAGTCGCATGCTTGATTGCCCCACGAGTTCTATGGTACCCGGACTCGTGTGGAGCGAGGACGCGGATCAGGTTGACCAAGGTCCCCTGAATCCTGCGAGGTTGCGGCTTGGATTGACTTTGTGTCACCGAGACCTGCGAGGCGTGTCTGTGATGATGCGAGGGGAATTGTGGATATCGGAATTGTGAAATAAAGGGTACACCTAGGTGGTAGTTTTAAACTGATTTCAGTACTTTTAAGAGTTTAAAAAGATGACCATGAGTATGATTGGCATATATTTATAAATATATGTGTGTGCATTGATTTCAGATACTGTATACTGAAGAGAATGATTTAGTTTTTATAACTGCTTTTACAGTGGGGTTAGTATGTTCATTTGTATTTTCTAAACTTTATTTTTTTTTTTTGTCCACTCACCTTTTTAATGTTTTGCGCCCCTAGGCTGTAGACGTGCATCCGAGAGCCACCACAGGGCAATTCCCGCTTCCCGCTCTTCCCCATTTTGATGTATGGTTCCTTGGTTCACAAGTGGTTACCTCATTTGTAAATAAATCTGCATAGTTGCTCTGATAGTGCCTTGGAACGTATTTGACTGTTGGAACTTACTTATTTTTGTATACTGGCAGTTGGTGTATATATTTAAGTGCTTGTTGACAGGTGTGAATTTTGGGAACGTTCGACTTACAAGGGAGACTCACGAAATTTCGGTAGAATCAGATTTAAAGGAAATTAAGTTTTTAATCAAAAGAAAGGGCAACCAAGTCAATTGTGCTCGACACCCGCCAAGTGTCGATCACGAACAGGGTTCGGCTCGGATTCCAAAGTGGAATTTGGGTTGGGTCTGTCACATTGGCAATGGAAGAATTGCCTAACTGCCTTGCAAGGTGATTACAGAAATAGAAAAGGCCAAAAAAGTATCATCTTGGAAGCCGTTGCTGGCTTCGACACATGGGTTTGGCATGCCTTTTTCGGAGTTGCCGGAGCCCAAAATGACCTCAACATCCTGGGTCAATCTCCGGTCTTCAACGATGTTTTGAGAGGCCAATGCCCCAATATTACCTATCAAGTCAACAATACAGTCTACCAGACAGGGTATTATCTAGCTGACGATATCTACCCAAGGTGGACCACATTTGTCAAATCCATTCTGAATCCCCGATCCCAGAAGCAAAAATTATTTGCTATCTATCAAGAGAGATACAGGAAAGATGTCGAAAGGTGTTTTGGCATCCTTCAAGCTCGGTGGTTGATTGTTCGAGGTGCGGCCCGTATGTTTGATGAGGAGATCCTCCAAAGCATTATGATGACTTGCATCATCCTCCATAATATGATTGTGGAGGATGAGTACGATTATGATCTTTGGAGAGGTCTACGAACCGGATCCAATGCACACGGCCTTGACCCGAATTTATGAAAGGCCCATGGGGCCAAGTGGAGAACTGTTTGAGCCGGAACCGTTGGTGAGGGACGATTGTTTCATGACCCGGATGATAGATCGATATATGGAGATGCAATCTTCGTATATCCATGAAAGGCGTCAACTTGACTTGGTGGAGCATCTATGGGCGGTGAGAGGGAATAAAGATAAATGGAGTATAGATGCTTTGGTTATGTTTTATTTACTTATGGTTTGGTTGTGTTGTTTTTTATTGCTTATGGTTTAGTTGTGTTGTTTTTTATTGCTTATGGTTTGGTTGTGTTGTTCTTTTTATTTATTATTGTGCCTTATTTGTATTTTTTTTTTTTAAATTTTGAATTATGTTTTGTTTGATGTATGGAATATATTGAATAAAATGGTCTTTTATTAAATGCTTTGTTTATTAAATAAAGAAATCCAATACAAGTCATTAGGAATTACTACTACTAAAATAAAATACATGAAGTACACTAACTTTAATACAAAACATGAAAAATAAAAATACATAAAAGGTATGCCAACTAATTTAATGGTTTTGATCATTTAACCAATCCGTTTTTCTAGGCCCATCATCCTGGAAAAGTCTTCTTCTCATAACATCCATTCGTTCTAGCTTTCAATATTGTTTTGTTTCAGGGGACATATGGCTTGTATCCATCGCCATAGTTTCCCGATCCGTCTTCTCCATATCTTTTTTGCGCAAATACTCCTTTTCTCGTGCACACTAGGGTTGAATTGCCACCTCCATATCTTGGCGTTTCTGCTCCATTTCAATTCTTATGGCGTTTTGCCTTGCAATTTCCTCCAAAAACTTTGAATTATGATTGCTTGAATTACCCGCTTTCTTTGCCTTCGCAGCGTTTCAGCCAATATGCCTCAGTTCCTTTTGGATGGGCGAGTCTTCACTCATAGGAGAATCGAGAGGTGAATCCGATGTCGTTGAATCACGTGGAGGCGTCTCGTTTAACATAACATCGGGACCCGTATGAATAATTATGAAGCGTTTACAATATTTCACTACCTCCCAACATTCATGATGGGTGAAACTTTTTTTGCCACCCCCGGTTGCACCGAACCACATCTGTGCTTGAATCAGCTATTTAACAAAAAAATAGAAATGCAAGAAATATTTAAAATATATTGAATATGCAAGTAACAAAAAAAAAAAAATAATGGAAATGCAATTAACCTTACAAATAAATTGGAAGTGCAAGAAATATGAAGAAATAATTGGAAATGCAATAAATATTAACAACATATTGAAAATGCAAGAAATATGAAGAAACAATTGGAAATGCAAGAAATATTAACAACATATTGAAAATGCAAGAAATATTAACAAAATATTTAAAATACAAGAAATATTTTAATATTGAAAATGCAATAAATATTAACAACATATATATATTAGGACATTAAACTTAATAAAACGAAAATTACAAAATACTTACCTCGTTAGTACGATTTTCCCAGGGCGGAAGTAGCCTTCGGACCAGCCCGGGTTGGTGGGTCCCACATCCCGGGGCCTGGGCTATCCGCTGGAACGCAAATTTTTTTTTTCCCCAGCCTCGGGCTAGGCTTGACCGCTGGAGCAGCTCTAATGGGTCTGGTTCTGGGTGTGGAGGGTTGCTTGTGGGTGGTGGTCAAGTACTTCTTGGCGAGCTCTAATGTGATCAAATTTATAAGTAAGCATCTCTTGTAAACTATGAGCAACCTCAAAATCCTCTAGATATCAATTGATTCAACAATTGGATCGGTGATGTTTTCGTATTATTAGTCTAGGGTTTATCTTTTCAACCATAGCTATTCTTTCCGGAGCAGTATGGGCTAATGATGCAAAATAACTCATATGATTGCAACAAATAATTCCTACTTAATCCCTTGTAACTCCTTATCAAATCTTATCAAATCGCCACAACTGACTCGAGCATAAAAGTGAAAATTACAGCACAAACACAAGTTGCCAGCTGTGATTTAATAAGGAAGTGGCCACACGACACCACCAACTGCTTTAAATAGCAGTTTCCTTTCAACTTGCACATTTCATTTGCGATGTCAATGCGAGTTTTGTTCCATGCCCCGCCATTTTTCTTTTTCTTTTTGCTGTTTCTTTCCTTTAGTCCGGTGCATATATATAGACCATTATATTTCTGGCTGATATGGAACTATATACCTGTCATCTCTAATAGAACTATGTACTTGCCATCTAAATACCAACTATAACTAATATTTAGGCACCGGCCACATCTCCAAATGTGCCTAAGTTGTACCCAAGGATAAAAGAAGGACTCAGAGTCCTTGATATCAAAATCAAACTCCATTTCTGTGATATAGACCTCCTTGGCCTTTATATGCGTGTGAGAAGGCCTCGAAGATTTGTGCAAAGTCCATGCCATTGTGCCTGAGAAGATCGTGGCCATAAAAACCGAAAGTATTAATTTGATCTAAGGTAAATCGTAACTTACATTTTCAAATAAAGTTTTCTCTCTGTCATCAATTGACATTGCTTGATTGACACATTACACAATCTACTCATGACTGGGCAGTGGTTTGCTCATCCCTCATTTTTTTTAATTATTATTTTTAGATGTATTAGTGAGCAACACAACAACTAAACTAGCTAAGGTTGAATTAGATGAGAGGGAAAGAAATTTATTTATTTAGGACACACTTGTAAGATTTTAGAGTTATTTTCATAAGAGAGAAAAGCTATTTAAGTGTTTTTCTTTATTTTACTTTTTTATTTTCACGCATTGGGTTCAGAGTTTCTACTCTACGGCATGACTAAACGTAAATGTATAAGACAATTTAAATGCAAAGAAAATTGATTCTATAATATATTCAACATTTCATATCACTGAAAATGTTTCATAACTTTTTGAATTTCAAATACCAACAAGAGAGAAAAAAAGAAAGAAAGATGAAATTAACTAGATTTGATTGAATTTGTATGGATTCGATTGGAATTCTCACAAGAAAATCCACCATCCAATCCAAACATGTTTGTTTTGAAAATTATGTATTTAATCCAATTTGACAAACCAGCACCGATTAAAATCGGATTGTCACACCGCTGCATTGTATTAATTTGTTGTATCACAAAACTGTTTTTTATTTTTATTTTTCAGGAGAAAAAAGGTCTGTCTGGCTACAAAAACATGGAAAAGTCAAGAAATAGTGTTATATTATTTCTTTTCTACCTGTCTGTCTTCTATCCTCAGACTGAGGTTCACTCATTCGCCACTCCATCTGATCATGGTAAATCAATATCTCCTTATTAATTCATGTATATTAAAACTTCGTTGTTGGAAACAATAATGACATGAAAGAAAAATTTGACAAAAAGCTTGGTGTTCTTATAACCTTATTATTGTTTTTATTAAAGCTCTAGAAAAACCGAAGAAAAGATTATGGTAAAAAATGTTTCATAACAAACATTCTCCTTGCGTAATTGAGTTACTTCTATCTCTTCATATTTTGCAGATTTCAGCTACATGAAATTTGTGTATAATGCCACAGATCTACCATCAGAAGAAGTATATGACTATATTGTAGTTGGAGGGGGCACCGCAGGCTGCCCATTGTTGGCGACTTTATCAGTAAACTACTCGGTGCTCCTTCTCGAAAAGGGAAGTGTCCCCACTGCATATCCAAGTGTTTTGCATCATGATGGGATTCTTACAACTCTCACTCTAGAAGATAATGGGAAGACACCAGCTGAAAGGTTCACATCAGAAGAAGGTGTGGCCAACGTAAGAGGCAGGGTCCTAGGTGGGTCAAGCATGCTCAATGTTGGTGCTTACTCTAGAGCTGAGAAGGAATTTTATGCAGAATCAGGAATTGAATGGGACATGGATTTGGTTAATACTGCATATGAGTGGGTTGAAAACACTATTGTTTTCCGGCCAAATGTGTCACGTTGGGAATCTCTTGTGGAAGAAGCTTTGTTGGAGGCTGGTGTTGGTCCAGACAATGGATTTAATTTGAATCACATACTCGGAAGTAAGGTCACTGGTTCAATTTTTGACAATGAGGGAAGGAGACATGGAGCTGTGGAATTGCTTAATCTAGCAGACCCAAAGAACGTGCGAGTTGCAGTTCATGCCACAGTAGAAAGGATCATATTCTCTTCCAATGAATCAAGTATGTTGCATATATTTGCATCTTTTACTTTTCGATGTATTAACCACGCCAGGTATTCGAACAGATTTAAATTCTTCGAATATTGACAAGAAAAAATGCTACTAAATTAAGAACTAATTGACATCTTCGGTTCGATAATAACCACAATCTATTTTCTCATGCAGGTTTGTCTGCTAGAGGAATCGTGTATAGTGATGCTCACGGGAAGTCACATAAGGCATTTGTGCGTGGAAAGGGAGAAGTTATATTGAGTGCCGGGACAATTGGAAGCCCTCAACTTCTGCTACTTAGTGGTGTTGGCCCAAAGTCCTACCTTTCATCTATCAAAATCCCAGTTGTTCACCATGAGCCTAACATTGGGCAGTTTATGCGTGACAATCCTCGCTATTACATTACAATTTTGCCCCCATCTCCACTAGTTCCCTCTGGTGGACAGACTGTTGGTATCACAAAGGATTTCTACATAGAGACTCTCGCCGGGCCGCCAATTTCTTCCACGCCCTTTAGTCTTTTTCCTCATCCATCTATTCGCATAAAAATAAATTCAACTTTCGGACATATTGTAGGCAAATTTCCAGGACCCTCGTCCTATGGTTCTCTTACATTGCAATCATCCTCTGATGTCAAAGTTGGTCCAAATGTCCGCTTCAACTACTATGCACATCCGCTGGACCTTGCTCGCTGTGTTAGTGGCGCAAGGAAGATTGGCCATTTATTAAGAACAAACTCATTGAAACCATTTAAGACTCAAGATTTGCCGGGTGTAGAAGGCTTCGACTTTTTTGGACTACCTTTACCAATGAACCAAACAGATAACGCATCCTTTGAAAGATTTTGTCGAGAAACTACAGCCACATTTTGGCACTATCATGGGGGATGCCTAATGGGAAAGGTGGTGGATGGAGATTTGCGAGTCATGGGGATCAATGCATTACGTGTTGTTGATGGCTCTACATTTAATTTGTCACCAGGGACCAATCCTCAAGCCACCCTCATGATGTTGGGAAGGTATGCTCTGTACACTTAAATACAACCGCAAGAAATTATCTAACCATCTATTTGAATGAAACTCTGATATGTTGCCGTTGTTTTTCCCTTCAATTTTTGGGCAGGTATGCTGGCCTTAAGATGTTGAAAGAAAGATCAGCTTGCAAGGGATGCAATTCATAATTCAGCATTCAACCTTAAATCTAATATTTCTTTAATGTCGTTTCAAAAAGAAAAAAAGAAAAAAAGATTTCTTTAATGTCGGAATGGCAGGTCTCCTGGGTAGTTAATGTTTAATTAGTGATGCAATTGGTCGAATGTTATTAATAAAACCACGTGCAGTGCTTGTGTACTTGCTTTCCGTTTTCACAATGAATAAGGTCAAATTATATGTACTTGTATCGTTCGATATCTCAAATTAATTAAAAAGCTGCAGTTCTTCTAGTTCAACATTCACTAGAACAAAAAATGTCATAGACAACAATTTACGCCGTTTGTTACGAGGCGTCAGATGACAGTTTTTAGCCGTCGTCTGTTAATCGTTTATCAGACGACGATTCTAAAGTACAAAACGATCCTCCATGACAGCTATAAACGACAACAACATGCAACAATTAATTTCCATTTATGTCAAAAAAGATGAAGCACTATATCTACTCAAATTTTAGGCGTTTGGACTAAAAGTTACATCAGCTACCCAATCAGGTAGATCAATATGAGCAGGTAATATACGCTTACTAGATATAGGATACAGACTCAGTGTCTAGCATAAGACATGGCAACTTCCATGAAGAAATTTAAATACATATATAAGACATTGAAATGAGTTCAAATAATAAATTGATATCATTTGTGATTTTGTTAACATAATCAGTTCCATCATCCAATGTTATCAGCTAGCAATAGTGAAGTTGGCACTTAGGTGAATTTGGTAAATTAAAACTCTAATCGGACAGATCTATGACACAAATGACTAGATAATCTTTGTAATAGTATGACTAGTCAACAACTAGGCATAGACCTATGAACATGCAATCTAACCACAGATTCACAACAGATGAATGTCAAAACCTACACACCTAGAAGAAAATTATGTGACAACGTTAGCACTCAGAAGGATCTGTCAATTTAGGCACTCCGAGTGATAACAACAACTAAGGTGAATAGTGTGTGAACATCCATTCGTGCAATACAAGAATATATGAAAATTTTGACTAGTCAAGCAACCAAGATGAGACACCAGAAATTCACCACTCAGAAAAATTGGGGGTTGCTCTATCTCCAGCTCGACTACTATGCAGATAATAGGGGATTGCCACCACTAGGGTGAGGTGGTTGTGGTGACTGTTGAGGTTCGATGGATGGGTCCCAGGTTTTTTAATTTTTATTCAATTTTTAGTTTTAAGTTAATTTTTCAAATATTTTTTCTACACATGACACTTATGTGGCATACATTTCACTGATACGGTGGGGCCACTTGCGCCACGAGAGCGTTTTTAACAAACTTCTTGATGGACTTGACGGTAGGGACTAAATGAGATCCAAAACATCGGTCAATGCAGCAAAGTTCTCTAAGTTATGCTTTAATAGTCTTTTTTCTTTTATGAAAATGAGAAATAAATTTACGAAAAACCTCAGGATCCCTAAATTCCTACTATCATACAAGAGTTACAACGACACAAACAACAAGAAGTTTGAAAACTATGTTTAGCATCACCAATTGGTACCTGATCGTCAGCAACCATCCGCTTCCCAGTAGACGTGTCTTACTGGAGGAATCTGTTGTTATCCTTGCAATAATTCCTTTAATGTCTTTAAAGAGCCTTGTTCTACTTTTATTAAAATCAATGAATCTCCTTTAAACCAGTTGCAATAAAATTTCTCTTCCAAAAATTAACACACCTACCACTATTTTAAGATTTGGATAAGTTATTTTTTTAATTTTTGAATAATAATTTACCAATTTTGTGATTTAATAAAAATAGCATATCTAGTATATATGTGTATATGTATATGTATATATATATATATGGACGATATATAACCTATTAGGTTTTGTGGAAAAGAAACTACCTATATTATCAATTATGAATAAAATTTACCTATTATCGTGATTTAATAAAAATGCATATCTATTGTCAACGAGGTTTAGTCTAATGAAAAAGAGTCTTGATTTGCAGATAAGAGGTCTCAGACTCTCAGGTTCGAACATCGGCGACTCTGAGATTTTAGGGGCCCTATGCAAAAATAACAAGAGGGCTTCCTAAAATAAAGTCTTCAATGAAAAATTATAAAAAAGAATCAAACTATATAATCAAAATTTGTGATCATCAAATTACTAATTACCAATAACCAAGAAAAATAATAATATACAAAATATAGGAAAAATAAACTCTAAGAACTTGAGAGAGAGAGAGAGAGAGAGAGAGAGAGAGAGAGGTGAGTGGTTGAAGGCTAAAGCTTGAAAACAAAATTAAGATACATGCAGCTGGAAAAAAAAAGGTGCTACTAAATGAACCCTAAAATTAACTGAGTACACCCTACTACCAAACTATTTATTGAATTACTAATTTATCCTAATATAAAATGACCAAAAAAGATATATTGAATTGTGAATTTTTTTTTTAAAAAAGTACACCCTACTCGCCATATTCGACCCTAATCAAATGTAGAGAAGTTTTGTATTGACTGGTGCCCACAACGAACAACACAGTGAGCATTGACGGAGGTGAAATTGCAGGACGAAAGGTTTTTCCATTACTTTTTATTTTCGTATTTTTACTAGAATTTTATTCGATTTGCTTGATTAGGGTTTATCTGTAAAATTCAACAGTTACTTTTCCAAGAACTTTCTACAAAATTTCACTTATTGCTTGTTGCCATATTTTATCTTTTCTTCAAGAAATTTTGGCCTTAGCAGCAACGGGAAGTTTAACTTTAATATTATATATATTTCATATAAATATATAATACATATATTCATTAACAAGTAAAGTAGCAAGTTCAACTGATCTATTTTGTCCAAAATGGTTAATAGGAATGATCTTACAAACATTGTCAGACGGAGAGGATATAAACTTATAAGTGAGCTTTTGCCGGAGTCAACAGAAACAAATATAAATGGTAATGTGGATAAAGGCGTGGATAGAATTTATGATGCAACCAATGATCGTAAAGTAATAGTAACCTTCTCTGAAAAAAAGGTAATAGTAACTTGGTTTAGGATTGGTATTAGGGTGTTGTGTGATAGAGTGTATTTAGGTATATCAGGGGTATTTTTGGTAGTTAAATAAGGTGTACTTAGTTAATTTTATATTTTGATTATAATATTTGGGTGTACATAGATCATAGGGTGTACTCAGTTAATTTTAGGGTTCGTTTAGTAGCACTAAAAAAAATTGCATTCAAAGTTGTATGTTGGAGGCCTCTTTATACTGGGATAACATTTTTTAAGAAATGGAATTTATTCATAGAATCAAAGTAGCATACATAGAACGACACGAAACAATGGTCTCGTTTAAAACCTTCCTAAGGGACAAACCTCAATGGAGAAAAGAGTACCACACATGTCATAGATTAACAAAAAAGTCTGAAATAGGCACGCAAGACCAATGCTAAAGCAAGATAAAATAAAACAGCAAACTGACACATAGACCTTCGACGCAAAGACCTTTGACGAGAACACAATCCAACTGTCAAAAGAGTCTTGCTATGAAATCATAGTCCTTTGCACAGCCACAAGACAATGAGAACATCCGACAGAGAACAAAATACACCAAGAAGAAAGAAAATAGCCACTGAGCACACCATCTCCAACCACCTATAATAGCAATTGGCGATGAAAGAAAAGAAATATGCAAGGAACAACACAAAGAAGAGACTAACCCCACAAACAGGACAAGAAAGAAGTAAATAAAAAAGCCCACAAACAGGTCGTATCATCTCAACACTGACAAAGAAACATCCTATGAAAACACAGTCCATGAGACAAGAGGAGAATCAAAGATCAGTTAAGGGGAGAACGAAGAAAACACGATGCAACAATAACAAAACTATCCTAGCCACTGAACCTGAACATGGGGATCAGGCATAGGAGCATTCGCTGGATGCCAAGTCCACGAATGCTTGGACAACATTGAAAATTGTTAATGTATGCATTTTGAGTTTTTCTTTTGGTTTCCCTTGACAATTTTGTAATTGGATTTTTATTGTTTTTATCAAGCTCAAGTTTAGATTAAGAATAGCTTCTCAACTTTAAATTAAGAATAGTTTATCTCGTATGACTAGTCATCCTTGCTCTGTAGGATTTCCAGCTGGATAACCAACTATTTTATCTTATTCTCTTTTCTCTCTCTGCTTCCATGTATTGATTCAGACCTAGGGAATTTTTGGGTGTAAAGGCCAAATGATTCCTAATTTGGCAGCCGTCACTTTTGTAGGCAAGTTTTGAAAAGTTTCTTTGTAAACTTTCTCTTCTTCCTCAAGTGTAACCTTCATATTTTTCATCTTTGAGTTTTGCAAAATTTCACTTTTTGAAAACTGCATTTGAAATATGAAAACCTTATCTTGCTAGATCAAACACTCTCTCATATATATCTAGGTCAGATTCAAGATTGATTTCTTAAAGAGTATGATTTCTTGAAGAAATTGGTCATTCTCCTTTAAATCCAAATTTTGGTTTCTGTCTGAGTTAGAGCTTGCAAGCTGGTGCCATGGGATGAATGAGCCAGAGAAGGAGCTGTCATTGCCATGAAGAACTGAGCTTCAAGCTTTGCTAAGTTGGAGAAGAAGATTGCACAAAGGAGGTACAGCTTATCTTCCTAAATAGATTTAGGTTTTTCTCGAGCTTGCTTGTGTTCCTTTGCAAGAATCTTTTTCTACTTAATGGATTGCCTGGTCGGTTGATGACCCCCAAGTTTTTCCCAATGGTGGGTTTCTGGGTGAACAATTTCTGATTGCATCTTTGTAATTTTTCTGGGTTTGTGTTCTTGGTGGTTGACTAGTCATCGTATGAATTATGGGTTTGTGTCCTTGTAGTTGACTAGTCATCATTATCTGTTGTTTGGTGTTTACTTGATTATGATGATTTCACACACTTTCACAGGGGATGCCTTGATTGACGGGTCATTCTGAGTGCCTAGGTTGTCACTAGTAATTTTCTAGGGTTGCAGGTACATTGTGGCATACTCTGTGTGTATTCTTGATTGTGGCTGTTCATGACTAGCAGTTGACTAGTCATAAGTGTTTTTCGTCAAGGTCTAAAGTGTGTGAAGATTGTTGCGTTTTGTTTAAGTATCTTAAAATTTACCCCTTGTCACCTAAGTACCAATTTCAATTGGTATCAGAGCAGCAACTCTTAACATAAATAGAGAAATCCTTTGGGTGCTAATTGGTATTAGGTGTGTAAACATAAAAATGGATCAAATTGCTCCTTGCATTCATGATGAGCTTGCCTTGTTTGTGAAGAAATATAGAAAGGTTGTCAAAGATAAAACCAAAGTCAGTAGGAATTGTCAAAATCTTTCTAGTTCATCTACATGTGTGTCTCAGGACAATGTTTTTAAGGAGAGGAATTTTTTGAACTCTTATGGCTTTAGGGAGGACAAAAGTTTGAAGAGTCTTGTAAAGTGCTATCTATGTGGCAGTGCTGGTCACATTGAGGTGGAATGTGCAAATAACCACATGACAGAGTTTAATGAGAGAGAAGAGTCAATTAGTGCACAATGGGGTGATAGTGATAGTGATGATTCCAACAACTATATCACTTCATCTTATGAAAAGGAAAATAATTTTGCCCTTGTTGGTTCTATTCATAACTCTAGCCTTGCTAGAGTTCATGTAGTTAAGGAAGAATGTGTGTCTGGAGATGATAGGCAGGATGACCAGTCACATAGGGAACAAGATGATCAGTCATACAAGGAACAGGATGACCAGTCATACAGGGAACTATGTGGAAAGTATGATATGCTTTTCAATGAAACCTGTAATTTCAAAGAACAGAATCACATGATAGAAGAAAAGGTCCAGGAACTTGATGAACTGAATGAAACTCTCAAAATGGCCAAAAAGAAGTTGAGTGATAGCTTGTATGAGAGTGAAGTTGACATGTATGAATTATATCATAAAGTTAGCACTCTTGAAAAAGAAAATACTGATTTTATTAAGAAGTTGAATGTACTTGAAAATGCTAAATCCTTGTTTCTTCATAAACTAATTTTAGTTTGAAAAGTCATTAGTTGAGCATGAAAAGGTAGTCATGCATGATAAGTTTGTGGTTGAAAATTCTGTTTTGCAATGCATGTTATTCGAGAAAGACATTGAGGTTCAAAACTTGTTTGAGATGATAAATTCACTTGAAAACAACATGGTTAAACAATCTGAATCTTTTGATGCTTTACAATTTGAAAATATAGGATTGGAATATGAACTTAAGTTGGAAAAAGAAAAGATTCAAGGTTTAACTATTGGTACTGGAAAGATTGATAAAATGCTCAATTTTGGAAAATTGTTTGGTGATAAAAGAGGTTTAGGATATATAAATGAGCCTTCTACACCTTCATCATTTGAGACAATCTTTGTCAAAGATGTGTCAACTCAAGAAGCTCCAAAAGTAGTTCATGATCTCAACTTGGATTTCGATTCCATGAATATTGTTTCTAAGGGAAAGCTGTCTCCTCCACAATCCAAATTTGTGCCTACCTGCCACCATTGTGGTGTGAAAGGACACATTCGACCTAGGTGTCATATCCTTAGGATTAAGTCTCAAGTTTCCAAAGAAAGTGAGTTTGAGACTCACGTGTCATCTTTTAAGGAGTATGCGGTTGTAAAGTCTATGGTTTGTACAAGAGATAAACATTCTTCACTTGCAAAATTTGGTTTTCAACAACCAAAAAGGTTCATTCCTATATGTCATCATTGTGGCACATTAGGACACATTAGACCAAAGTGTTTTGAGCTTAGGAATTTTGAGCAAAAGCCTTTTGTTAATTTCAAGAAAGTAAATGATGACTCACTTCAAACTTAAGTGAATGATCTTCTTTATAAAGTTGTTAAAATTCCTAAGGTGATCTCTTTGCCTCATAAAGTCTCAAAAGTGAAGCAAGTTTGGATCAAGAAGAAAGACCATGTTCTTCCTCATTTTGGTGACTAGTTTCTTTATCTTATGTATCTAAACCATTCTCTTGTTTGTGTATGCTTCATGGAGTCTAGATACATTGTCATGTATTTGCACCTTGTTCTTTTGTTTGATTAGGATTCATTTGTTTTATTTTTTTTAAATGTGGTCATTACATGCATGTCTTTCAATCATCTCTTTCACAATGCTTTGAATCTTGGGTGATCAACAAAATTTCATGTTCTTTTGAACTTGTTCACATTTATCTTGTTGGTCTTGTCCAAACCTTTTCCCTTGGTGGCAAGGAATACATCCTAGCCATTGTAGATGACTTCTTTGGGTTTACTTGGGTCTCATTCTTACTTGAGAAATCTAAAACTTTTCGAAGGTTTAAGTCTGTTTGACATCTTTTGCAAAAAGAGAAGATGACTAGTCATCTGCCTCTTGTTAGAATTAGAACAGATCATGGTTTTGAATTTGAGAATTCTCAGTTTCTGAAATTTTGTGAAGAGATGGGAATTAAGCATGAGTTCTCTGCACCTATTACACCTCAGCAAAATGGTGTTGTGGAGAGAAAGAATAGAGTTCTTTTTGAGATGGCTAGGGTGATGCTAAATAGCAAAAATCTTGCTAAACAATTTTGGGCTGAAGCTGTAAATACAACTTGTTACATCTCAAACAGGGTATTTTTAAGGTCTGGCACTAAACAAATTCCCTATGAGATTTGGAAAGGAAAGAAGCCTAATGTGTCATATTTTAGAGTCTTTGGTAGCACATGTTATATTCTGAGGGATAGGGAGCATCTTGCTAAGTTTGATTCTAAGTGTGATAAGGGAATATTTCTAGGGTATTCCACTTCAAGCTGAGCCTATAGAATGTACAACTGTAGGACCAGAACCATCATTGAGTCTATAAATGTCAATATTGATGATTTTGCTGCCTGTACTGAGATGGCATTAGATGAGGATGATCTTTTTCCTCCTCATCTAGAGCAAGAATCTCTAGGTCTGGATCTTGTGGTTGACCTATCAGCTTTTGGAAATTCTGTCCTAGTTGACCTGTCAACTCCTTCAACCTCTAGTTCCATCTCATCTGCCCAGGTTGCCAACTCCCATGCTGATCATAGTCCTCTCACTCAAACTGAGAGTGTCATTATTGGTCCTCTTAATCAATGAGTGAGAACTAGGAAACAAATAGCTCAAGAAATTAGCCATGTGTGTTATGTCTCAAAGGAAGAACTTAAAAATGTGAAAGAGGCTTTGAACCATGGTGAATAGTTCCCTGCAATGCAAGAAGAGCTAAATCAGTTTGTTAGAAATGATGTTTGGTACCTTGTTCCAAGACCAACCAATACCAATGTTATAGGTACTAAGTGGATTTTCAAGAACAAAACTGATGAACAAGGTAATGTTGTTGGAAACAAAGCTAGATTAGTTGCTCAAGGTTACACTCAAATGAAGGGTATTGACTTTGATGAAACCTTTGCCCTGGTTGCAAGGTTAGAATAAGTGAGATTACCTCTTGCCATTGCTTGTCACTTAAAGTTTAAACTTTATCAAATGGATGTCAAAATTGCATTTTTGAATGGTGTCTTGCATGAGGAGGTTTATGTTGAGCAACCAAAGGGCTTTGAAGATCCACATCATCCTAATGATGTGTTTCGATTGAAGAAGGCACTCTATGGCTTGAAAAAGCTCCTAGAGCATGGTATGAGAGGATGTCCTCTCATCTTCTAGGCAATGGCTATGTTAGAGGGTTGATTGACAAAACCTTGTTTGTTAAAAGGTTCAAAAGAGATGTCTTGATTGCTCAAGTGTATGTTAATGATATTGGTTGGTTCTACCTCTGACTTGCATGTTCAAGAGTTTATTCATGTCATGACTAGTGAATTTGAAATGAGTCTTGTAGGTGAGCTTAACTATTTCTTAGGTCTTCAAATCAAACAAAGCCATGATGGGATCTTTGTATCTCAATCAAAATATGCAAAAAATCTTGTGAAAAAATTTGGTTTGGAGGGTGCAAAATCTGCAAGAACTCCAATGAGCACTAGTCCTAAAATTCATAAGGACTTGCATAGCAAAAGTGTGAATCAAACTCTTTATAGAAGCATGATAGGAAGTTTTCTCTACTTGATTGCTAGTAGACTAGACATTTCTTATAGTGTTGGAGTGTGTGCTAGGTTTTAAAGTGACCCAAAAGAGTCTCACTTGTTTGTTGTTAAGAGAATCATAAAATATGTGAGTGGGACTGTTGAGTTTGGGTTGTGGTATACCTATGACACTTGTGTCAATCTAGTTGGTATAGTAATGCCGATTGGGTAGGGTGTAGTAATGATAGGAAAAACAATTCCGAGGGGTTCTTTTATGTAGGCAACAACCTAGTTGCTTGGCATAGCAAAAAACAGAACTCTGTCTCCTTAAGCATATATTGTTCAACACTTGTTCAACACTTTAGGATTAAGCATATAGACATTAGGCATCATTTTATTAGAGATCTTGTGAAAGACAAAATTTTATCTTTGGAATTTGTTCCCTCTGAGAAACAGCTAGCAGATATACTCACCAAGGCCTTGGACTTTCAGAAACATGTCACACTTAGGCAGTCCATTGGCCTTTGCTCAATTGATTGCTTAGCTTGTCTGTTCCTTGTCTTAAGCACATTCCAGAATAGTTGACTAGTCATCTTGCATGTAGTTGACTAGTCAAGTCCAATTTTAAATTTTTTTATTAAAAAAAAAAGTTTTTAAATTGTTATGCCACTGTTTTACATCTCTCATCTTTGATGGTGTGAAGGTTGAATGTTTTTGTGCTTTCTCTAACTTGTGCATAATCCCCTTTTTTGTTTAGAGCTATGAGATGAGACTTAATTCCTGCTATCTTATCTTCTTGGTGAGCCAAGTGTCTATGCTTCATTTTGGACTATCATTGTTATAATCTCTTAGCTTATCTCACTCTCTTAGCCAATCTATTCAATAATTAAAATATTTTAAAAAAAAAGTGTGACCAATGTAGTCATGGCTCTAAGAAGGTATAAGGTGATATGATTGAAGCATCTAGAGCAAAGAGCCGTAAAATTGGGTCATTCAAGCACTTATGTCTAGGATGTGCAAGTGAAACAAAATAAATCATCAAATTATTTGTCAATAGAGAGTGATGATACTTGAACTTTGAGCCTATGCTCTGATCATGTCATAAATTTTCATTGTATACATGTCTCCCCAAGAGAGATAAGATATCATTCCTTGTGTCCCTTGGCTCTGAACCTCCTATTCCAAAATATGCCTTGTCTCTGAGCATTAAATTCAATTCATATTATATCTCTAAGAGTTGGTTGTAAATGTTACTTGCATAGGCTTTTAATTCTTTCATTTTAAATTCATGTGCTTGAAGACTTGCCCTAGACAATGAATGCTGAACATCCTTGATCACTTGATATGTTTGCTAGTTCTTCTCTGTGTATTAGCAAAGTCCTTCATCTTTTATAAGGTCGATACTAAACATGTTGCTTATTGTGATTACTGCTCTGGTTGACTAGTCACTATATGCATACGCTGATTGTGGTTGACTAGTCATCATGTTCTATTTTCATTTCTGACCGTGTCTCTGGTCTTGTCTCTTATTCCTTAGCTATGTCTCTAGCCGTCAAGTCATGTTGTATATGCTTAATAGGGATCTTGTGCCTTTTTGGTGAAATTAATTTTACTCTCTAAGAAAGACCATTGGTTATGAAACAAAGCACAAAGGCTCACTTGTCTTCTTCTTATCTCATTTACACCTTCTGTTTCAACACTAGTATTGTGTTCATATGTGGTCGATCGTGTTTAGATGACGCCACTTTGGTCTATGACCAGTCATCTTAATAAGTTGTGTTCCCACATTCACTGATTTAGCCTAACATAATTCTTGAAATCCTTACGAGTCTGCTGTGCTATATGAGTTTTGGATTGTTCTCTAATTTATTTTGTTGAGGGAGTTTCTTTGAGACACATGTGTTTTGGCAACACTCTTGCTGGTTATTTTTATCATTTTCATGCATCAATGTTGCCTTCCTAAGCATTCTCTTGGTTGATTTGCTCTTTTTTGTTCTTGGTTGTGTCTATGAGGTTGTTTGTCTTTTGATGCCATCTCAAATTTAAACTTGAGTGACTAGTCCGTTTCACTAGTCATTGGTATATCCGGCGTATGGGGAGGCATGTGATATTGTGTTGAGGTCACACATGTCGTAGGAGTAGCCGGCGTGTTGACAGGCCCCATACATGGCGTTGGTATATCCTGGCGTATGGGGAGATATGTGATATTGTGTTGAGGTCGACACGTGTTGATGCACCCTATACGTGGCGTTGGTATATCGTGGCGTATAGGGAGATATGTGAAATTGTGATTGGTGAATTGTGATTTAAAGTAAAAAAGTTTTAGGAAAGAACTACGTGTGGCTTGATCCTTTAGTAAGGGTACGTAGGCAGCCGAGGATAGCTCCTAGGTGCAGCCGCGAACTAAAATTCACTTAGGTGGTTTATTTGAGTATGATGCGGACCTTGTCGTGGTCCTGCTACTCAAGTGAGGGCGAGATGTGTTTGTGTTAGGAGGTTAAGATCTCGAATGTTGGATAGTTTGGAAAGTTAGATGATAGTGGTTGCATATCATTTAAATTTACCCCTCGTCACCTAAGTATCAATTTCAATAACTTATTAAAATTGGATTGGATAGGATTTTATCGGTTAGTTTTCTCAAGTTGGATTAGATCTTGAACAACCCCTAATTTGAAAATAAAAATTCAATTATAAGAGGTTAACTGCAAGTTAGAAAAGTGTAGCTATGCGGTTGATTAACTTAATTGCACCTTTTCTAAGTCGCGGTTAGCCTAATTCTTCATTGTTTCAAATTTTCTCGTCAACTTTGAAGCTATTTGTGTTCCATGTACGGTCTAAAGTGTAACAATCTAGAAACTCTATAAGATGAAGAAGAAGAAAAATAAATGGAATTATTTTTTGGAAGATCTATGTTGTCTTGAAATGGGTCTTCTGCCTTTAACCGAAGTTTTTATGTTTCGTTTTCTTTTTTTGGTTAAACAAGTATGTCTTCTGCATTATGATCCCAAGATTCAGTACTTGAAGTGTTTGCTTCGTGATGATCCTGTAATGGAATCTTCTCTTCCAAATTCAGCTTACTCTGACTCTACTTCCTAAGATTCTGATGGTTCTGTGGAGTTCTCATGAATTCTTAGGTCATTATGATGTAACACTTGGGAGTGTTTTATGTTTTAACATGAAGAACTGATTTATGGTTGGTTATGGGGGAGTACTTTTTGTTTGTATGGACATGTTTTGTTATTTTGTATGGTCTGTACTTAAACTCTTCTTCCCTATACTCTCTCTCTCTCTCTCTCTCCCCTTGTTTTATGTGATGCACTTACTGTTTGCCTTCTCTTTTTGGCTACCTCTTGCTGAAAAATGGGAGAGATTATTCTTTAACTTAAACCGTTTCGTATCCTATGAATTATCTGCACTTGATATTTGTCGAGATTGTGTTTGTCTTGCAAGTTCCTTGTGGTGATTGCCTTAATGGTTGGGTTGGTTGCTCAGAGGTTGAGTTAAAATAGTTTTTGGTCAAGGAAAGCCAAAAAGGGGGAGTTTGTAAGGTTTTAATCAATTAGTTTGTAGCTTTCCTTGACATCTGTTTAACATCTTGTAATAAGCTTGCTAAAAAAGGAATAAGATTAGTTTTAGGCAGTTGGCTTATTGTGATCTTCACAGAAACACTGTCTTTGATTGGCTTCTCCTCAACAAAGCGCGCTTTGGCATTACTCAATAAAGGCAAAATCATGCATTGCGTTTCATTTTGTGTTGCTGGTCCTCCAGAATGACCTCTCAGCAAGATGGTACAATTTTACTGTTTCTGCTAGCTTTTGCTCCTTTGTCTAGAAAATTCTCTTTGTCTTATTTGATAGCCAATATACTATTGACATATGTAGCTTTTATCCTAGGGAAACCTTTCATTCTCCTTGCTATAAGGAGGCAATAGTTTTAAGGAGCCGTCACCTTTTTAGAAAATATAACTTGCACTTTTTGGAAAGTTTGAAGGCACAATCATTTTCTTTGTGAGGGATGTGAGGTTGCATTTATGAGATTTTAGGAAAAACTCAGCTTGTGCTCACTAAATCTGCATCTAGCTATACTAAAACATATATATCATTTTAGATCTAGAGTTCAGATTTGAAGATTGATTTTCTCCAAGAATGATTTCTTGAGAAAATTGATCCTTTCTTAAATCTATATTTCATCATTGCATTTGGTTGAGTAGTACTATGATGTTGGTGCCATGAGATGATTGAGTTAAACGATGAAGCTGCCATTGTCATGATAGACTAGTTGCAAGCAACGTTGCTGAGAAGAAGAAGATAGCTTGGAGAGGTATAATTGCTCCTTTATAAAACTAGGAAACTTGAGCTGTATCGGTTGATCTCTGTAACTATTTCTTCTTGTTAGTGGATTGCCTAGTCGAATCGATGACCCTTAGTTTTTCCTAGTGGTGGGTTTCTAGGTAAACATTTATGTTGTGTTGTTCTTACTATTATGGTTTGTCTGCTGTTGTTGAAATGTTGTTAAATGATTCTCACACACCTATCATTCTAGTTGTTGCTAGCACAGTGGATGCCTAGATTGACGGGTCCTTCTGAGTGCATAGGTTGTCACATGGTCTTCTTCTAGATCTGCAAGGGTATGAGTATTGCCATTGAATGTGTATGTTTGGTTATTCTGCATTCATAGGTTTGTGACTAGGAATTAGCTAGTCACATGTTGGTTAGGAATCCTTTGTTGTTTGTTTCCTGCTTGTCCGTTATGTCCATTGGGGTTTTAGCTAAAATTGATATGGATGTCATTATCGTTTTCCATTGCCATTACCGTTGCTGCCACCGTTGACCTTGCCTTGCCTTGCCTTGCCTTGCCTTGCCTTGCTTTGCTTTGCCTTTACTTTGCCTTACCCTATTTTAGGGTTTAGTTTTACCTTGCATTTGCCATGTTCACAGAATTTTTGTGTTCTTTACCTGTTCTGTTTTCGTGTTCTTTACCTGCTCGCAGGTTTTCGTGTTCTTTGCCTTGCCCTTGCCATGTTCACAGGGTTTTTGTGTTCTGTCGTGTGCCCTATTTTTATGGGTATATGGGTATACTATATGATAATAGATGTTATTATTATTACAATATAATATATGCATCTTATACATTGGTGAGGATAAGACTAGTTAATCCTTCCTTTCCACATGGGTTTATTAGTTCCCTTCTAAGGAGGTATTTTTGGTGGGCCTGGTATTAGCAATCTCATCTAAGACTAGGATTAGATGAAACAAACATGGGATTAAATTTAGTCCGAGCCAGGCCAAGCCAAGCCTGTGTAGCCCCTAAGTGAACAAAAGGGGAGTGGGAAAAGAGAGGAAAAAAGAACTGTTTTATCTATATCCACTGGCGGACCTAGGAATTTTTTAGTGGATGTGCAATTTTGAAAGGCTAAAAACTCTGAATTGAACATCTAAGGTTTTTTTACCTAGATTGACCTTAGGTCCCTTCATTCATTCATATCATGCATGAAAAACTGTTTTATGTAAAAATATTGACTAAGTATGAAAAATGGTTTTTCACAATAATCATTTTCTTAAGATAACTTTTGGCGGCTTTTATTCCTTACACATCAAATAAGAAAACTTGATTTTATGGGATTTTATTATGAAGTATATATTGACTTAATGAGCCATCATTTTTAGCCTAAATCGTATTTTGCACTAAGACCAATTTTTCATATTTTGATTTGGTGGGAAATTGATTTTCTAGTATTTTTATTTGAATCCAAATGGAGGGTATTTCCTTATTTACATTGTAAATTTAATGATATTTACTGAAAATGTTGAAAATGAAAATAAGGTAATCTGAATAAAGGGGCAATTTGAAGCACCTACAACCTTAATAGGTCCGCCACTGTCTATATCTATACATATATGTTGGGTCGGGGTTTGTATCTAGGGATTGTGTGGTGTGGTGGCTATTCTTGAATGACCCCTACAGTTAAGTAAAACAACTTGGAGTCGTGGGAGTCATGAAATGGAACCTTAAGTAAGAAGGCTCCAAAGTATAATTAAAAAGAGAGATGCCTAAAATTTAGGCATCGACCCTTGTAAGAGAACACCTTGGAGTCCTTGGGTTGCAGGACACCTCCCTGGCCTTTAAATATCCTAGAACTTGGAGAGTTTTAGGGAATCCATGCGTAAAGGCAAAGGTAAAGGCTAACCCCGTTTATAATAGGCCTCTGATCTAGATCAATTACGGATAAAGATTCATGAGCATTTCAAAATATTTTCTATTAGGGATTCGATTCTAATAATGTTTTTTTTAATGGTTCCAACGATTCGAATATATTAAGCTACATGTTTTTTCGCTTTACATTATTTTCTTTTCTGAACATGGACCAATCTATGAGATTTGAAGTGTTTAGAGGTCAGTTGTATATTAAATTTGTACTGTGATTTTTGACTTTAGCAAATTCGTGTGATTTTTGAAATCTTGATTTCTAATTGAATTTACCAAGTGTAAGTGCTCTCTGTAAATTCCATAAGAGGCCGTGAAAGTGTTTTTCAATTTTCCAGGTGGAAAGACGTCTATCTGGTTTCAAAGAAATGGACAAGTCGATAATATCTGCTACACTATTGGTGTTGCTCCTTTTTTTCCTTCATCTTCAATCAGAGGTTCATTCGTTCGCCACTACTTCCGATCATGGTAAATTACTTCATCCGTGATTCCATGAAAAAGAAATCAAAAAATGAAACAGCAAAAGAGAATGATAAACTATGCTAAAATTACATGTTCTATATCTTATCATAACAAATAACTCTTCATGTCTTCACATTTTTCAGATTTTAGCTACATGAAATTTGTGTATAACGCAACCCATCCGCAGTTAGAAGCAACATATGACTACATTGTAGTTGGTGGAGGAACAGCTGGGTGTCCATTGGCGGCCACTTTATCCTTGAATTACTCGGTGCTCCTTTTAGAAAGGGGCAGTGTTCCTACAGCATATCCTAGCGTTCTGCGTGAAGATGGCTTGCTGAACAATCTCATGCAAGAAGATGATGGCAAGACACCAGCTCAAAGATTCATGTCAGAAGATGGTGTTCCTAATGTAAGAGGCAGGGTCCTAGGAGGGTCAAGCATGATCAATGCTGGCTTCTACTCAAGAGCTGACAGGGAATTCTTTATGAAATCAGGAATTGAATGGGACATGGATTCGGTGAATAAGGCGTATCAGTGGGTTGAAGACAGTATCGTGTTCCGCCCAAACTTGACACAATGGCAATCTGCTGTAAAAGAAGCTTTGTTGGAGGCTGGTGTTGGTCCAGACAATGGACTTAATGTGGATCACATTAAAGGAACTAAAATTGGGGGTTCAACTTTTGACAATCATGGAAGGAGACATGGAGCTGTGGAACTTCTGAATAGAGGAGAGCCAAAGAACTTGCGAGTTGCTGTTCATGCCACAGTAGAGAAGATCATCTTCTCTTCCAATACGTCAAGTATATATCTTGCATATGTACTATGATGACCAATTAAGTTTATGTTCAGTAAGAAATACTTTGATATTAATTAAATAAGCTCTAATGCAGGTTTGTCAGCTATAGGAATCATATATAGTGATTCGAACGGGAGATCTCATCGCGCATTTGTACGTGGTAAGGGAGAGGTTATATTGAGTGCAGGGGCAATCGGGAGCCCTCAACTTCTACTACTTAGTGGTGTTGGCCCGGAGTCTTACCTATCATCCCTGAAAATCCCAGTTGTGCGTTCCCATCCATACGTCGGACAGTTTATGTACGACAATCCTCGTAATTTAATAAACATTTTGCCTCCATTCCCACTAGAACCCTCAGCTGTAAAGATTGTAGGCATTACCAATGATTTCTACGTTGAGACAATCTCTGGATTGCCATTTTCTACTCCACCATTTAGCATTTTTCCTAATCCATCTAATCCGATCAAGGTAGATTCGAGTTACGGACATATTGTTATCAAATTTCCAGGACCCTTGTCGTATGGTTCTCTTAAGCTACAATCATCGTCGGATGTTAGGGTTGGTCCAAATGTTAGATTCAACTACCTTTCACATCCAGTGGACCTTGCTCGTTGTGTAAGTGGCATGAAGAAGATTGGCGATTTGTTAAGGACAGACTCAATGAAACCATTTAAGGCTGAAGATTTGCCGGGAATAGAAGGCTTCAAGTTTTTTGGACTATCTTTGCCAAAGAACCAAACAGATATTTCATCCTTTAAAACATTTTGTCGAGGTTCAGTGGCCACATTTTGGCATTACCAGGGTGGATCCGTTGTTGGAAAGGTGGTTGATGGTGGTTTGCGTGTTATGGGGATCAACGCATTACGTGTTGTTGATACCTCCGTATTCAATTTCTCACCAGGGACAAATCCTCAGGCCACCCTTATGATGTTAGGCAGGTATGTTATAGACACTCTAAAACATAAAACTACAAGAAATGAATTATCAACAACTATGTTGTTGATTGGCTTGTTTGTAGTGAACTGTATGCCATATTACTACATTCTAACCCTCTGAATTTTCGGTTTTGGGCAGGTATGTTGGCCTTACGATGCTGCAAGCAAGATAAGCATGCAAGGGATGCTACTCATAACTCAACATTCCAACTGTTAACTTTGGATTCCCTTAAAATTAGATTGACGTGTCTATTGGAAGAGTGTGATGAAGTAGTCGGGCAGTATTGAAGTATTATATTTAGACCAAATGTAGCATGATCCTTTGCTTCTCAAAAATAAGCCCTTGAGTTCTAACTCAAGAAAGCATAAGGTTAGCCTGGCGAAAGGGTAGGCTGGGTTAAGTCCCATGATTGTAAGCACAAATTTAATTAATAAAACAGAACTGTTATATATGCTTGCATCAATTAAGTTTTCAAATTAATTTCAATGCGTAGATAAGCTAAAAGTCAGGATGGACATGGGATCAGTTCAATACAGGTTGGAGCTTAATCCCTTAACTGAACCAATCCAAATTAGGTCTAGCGGTGGACTGGCAATGTGGTCCGGCAATGGCTACGCATCAGATTCAGAATCATGCTTGAAATCATGCTTCAAAAGAAAGCAAACACCTTTTTGTAAGTTCCAGCATGCTTTCCAACTACATACCCTACAAGTGAGCCTTACTTCTAGCTTTCCCAAATCCTTCCCCTATCCATCGAAATGTTGAGGATTCAGATCATCCCTTAATGATCATAGAATTAACTATAACTTTATTGTATTGTAATTACAGCATTTAGGTTTGATATAACTACTACACTACCGTTGTAAACCATTTAGCTACCTCCTATGCCTGTATATAAAGCCTGTACCCGTGAACTGCAAATATATGAAAAAGTATCTGTTTTCTACATGATATCAAAGCCTAGACAATTTATTCTTTTTTTTTTCTTTCCCTCTTTCTCTGCTCTCATGGCCTGTACTATAGCCCCTCTTCTTCTTCTCTCACTGGTCCCACTCTACCCTTTAACATCTCCTCCTTTGTCTCCTATAAACTTTCAGATTCCAACTTTTTACTTTGGGAAAGTCAACTCAAGCCCTTTCTTATTGGGCAAAATTGGTGGCGTTTCGTTGATGGCTCTTATGTCTGCCCGCCCACTTACCTCCCTCCTGCTAATCCCATGCTGTGAAAAGATCCAGAAAGCACTTTGATTTTCAATAAAAAATTTAACGTAATAGAAGCACTTCTTAAAAAGTGCTTATGAGCGTATAAGCGCCTTCTTCAGAAACAGTCCCATATAAAACATGTCCCAAACGGCCTCCTAAGCACTAAGCCTTGGCACTTGGTCTTGCTCTGAATTTCAGATCTTTACCTTTTGGATTTAACTAATGTAACATCAACTAATTTTATAAAGGGTAATTCGATCAGGTGTCTTATCTATACTTACGTATAATAAGGCAAAACAACTTGGAGCCCTACGGTTCAGGAAATGAAACTTAAGTAGGAAGGTTCCAAAGGATATTAATGAGAGATTTCTGCCTAAAATTTAGGCACCGAACTTATCTCTGGGTTCAAGTCCTTGGATTGTAGGACTTGCATTGGCCTTGTGGGGAATCTATGCTGTAATGAAAAAGGAGTTGTTGGCTATAGAAAACAAATTCCCTTAAAAAGATGATGTGGGGAATTTATATGTATAAAAAGATACTCTTTTTAGGATCGATGATGTACATGGGCAGTGGGCACTAGGTGGGAGAATTAGGTGGAGAATAC